>NW_025049877.1:0-13646 GCF_019279795.1 Protopterus annectens
GAGTCCACTGGGTGCTCTTCTCCCTCTGAAGAAATCTGGCTAAGTACAGCCTCACCGCATGGTTAAAAGCATTGACCTGTGCAACAAATTCTTTGCAGTAATTTGGACTGGCTAATACAGGGGGTCCTCCCATAGCTTCTTTAAACTCCTGGAATGCCTGTTCACATGCTGTGGTCCACACTACCTTATCTGCACTCTTTCCTTGTCAGTCCTGTGAGGGGAGCAGCTATGGTACTAAAACTGGGGACTAACTTATTGTAGTACTCTGCTGTCCCTAAATGCCCTCACCTGTTTTTCCATAACGGGTGCAGGCCATGCCTGAATGGCTTCTACTTTGGCAGGTTCTGGCCTGATCCTACCACTCCCCACTCTCAAAGGGAGGAAACCTCTGCCATACCCACCTGACATTTGGTCGGCTTAATGGTCAACCCTGCCCAGCACCTCCCTGACATGTTGAAGGTGCTCTTGCTAGAAATGGCTGTAGATGGCAGTATCATCTAAGTAAAGGGCAAACCCTCCTACTTTTACTAGGATATGATATACCAGCCTCTGGAAAGTTGCTGTGGCATTCTTCATCCCAAAGGCATCTTTGTGAACTCATAAGCCACAAGGAGGCACAAAGGCTGACTTCTCTCTAGCACTGGGAGTCAAGGGCACCTGCTAGTAACCTTTGTAAGATCAGTGGTGGTAAGCACCACCCAGCTGGTTTAGGCCCTCATCTGTCCTAGGCATGGGGTAAGCATCTGAGACTGTGACTATAATTTCCTGTTGTCCACACAGATCCTGGTGCTGCCATCCTTTGGCACCAGCACCACTGGAGATGCCCAGGAACTGTTGCATTCTTCAATTACCCCTAGTGCCAACATTTCATGTATCTCCTCCCTCAGTCTGTTTTACTCTTAGGCCTGCCTAATGAGCCTTTGGGCCCCTGTATCCACCTGGGGCTGCACCAGGTGGGTGTACCCTGGTTTACCAGTGAGCATGTCTCCAAACTCCTTGTTTCGCCTGGGTAGGAGATGGTTGCTGGGACATTGCTACCCCTTCCATTGAGGTGTGAGCCGGTCTTTCAGAGATCAGTCACCAGATCTCCCTCTGACTCCTCCAGCAGTCTACTGCAAATACTCAGGATGGGGCCTCCCTATCATGGTAAGGTTTCATGTTAACCTGGTACAATTTGTGCCCCTGCCTAACAGTTTCGCCATGGAGTTAACATTTACCTTTCTTACCACCTTGTAGCATCCCTCCCAAGCTACTTGCAGCTTATGTCTGAAGAATGAGAACCATCACCTGCTGCCCTACAGCATACTCGCTTGAGCATTCCTGTCATACCAGACCTTTCTGTTGGGCCTCTGTCAGGTTCTCCTGGGCCAAGCCCATAAGATCCCTGAGCCTTGTCCTAAGGTTTAGGATATATGCCACAACAGACTCCTTATGAGATTCACACACACCATGAATTAAGTCTAGACCCCCCTCACCCTATGCCCATACAGCAAATCAAAGGGTGAAAAACCTGGGGAACCTCTCTGTAAGCAAACAGATGGGGCAAATATTTGTCCTACTCCCCCTTAAGCTGGCCTGCAAATGCCTATAACATGGACTTGATTGTAAAGTTTAACTCCTCAAAAGCATTAGTCTGGGGATGGTCTTCAGGTACTTCACACCACAGTGCTTCCACAGACAAGCCAGCAGGTTTGACATGAAATTGGAACCGTTGTCGGTATGTCTTCTGGGAAAACTACCCTGCTGAAAACATCTAACAAAGCATTTTCCACCTTTTCTGCCACAACAGAGGACAAAAGCCACTGACTCAGGGTATCATGTAGCATAATCTACTACCACTAAGATACATGTTTTGCCTGTGGAACTTGGGGTACTCAGACCCCATAATATCCATAACTACCCCCTGAAATACATCCTCAATACAGGCAAAAGGCATCAAAGGAGCTCTCACCTTGTCTATCTTTTGGCACAGAGGTCCTGCAGTACCCTATTACATCTCTGGAAATTCCAGGCCATTAGCAGTTCTGCATAATACATCTTTGTATGCTTTATGATCATATGACCTGCTAAGGGAATATTATGGGATATGGCTAGAGGTGCCAGATGGTAGGCTCTAGGCACTACCAACTGCTGTATTCTCTCAATTTGTAGCCCTCACTCAGGGGTGTACTCTATACAGTAATCCTTTGTCCCAGTATACAGATTCTCCCTTCCCTTGAGAATTAGGTGCCTCATTAGCTACCTGCCTCAGGCCTTGCAATGTAGGGTCTGAAAGCCGAGATGCCTCTCAACTCTCTTAGTAGCCCTTCCCAGCTCCCCTTCTACAGGAAGTCTGATATCCTCTGACAGCAGTGCCTCACTGTCAGCTTCAGTACTACTACTCACCTCTGCCCTTACAGTTACTCTGTCCAAGGGACCATCAATAACCACAAGCAGCTATGGCTTCACCTTCATTCTCACTGCTATAGGGTAGCTCATTCCCAGAAATAACCACATCACCAGTCCTGGCTGCAAGTGTGCAGTTTGTCTGGGTCTCCCCCAGGCTACCAGACCCATATGCTTGTCTCCAAGCTTGACTATATATAACTACATGGTACTGCATTATCAAAATCATTCTCTATCAGGACATCTGCAGGGATATCCTCAAACACACCTACTTGTTGGCTTCCTTTTCTACCCTCCCAGTTAATGTGAACCATAGCCAAAGGTATTTGGAATGGGGTCCCTCCTAAAGCTCTGACTAGAGTAGACTGTCCAGTTAAGTAGTGCTCCTCTGTAAACATTGCTGGCTTTACAATGGTTGTCAGATGCTGTCTCTTAGCAATGGCCTCTTTGCCATTCGCTATGATAAGGTAGTTTGGTATCCTTACCTCAAGACAACCTACTGTTGGCGTTTTGTCTTTCCTACTTTCTGGCTTCCTCACCATTTGTTCCCCACTTTGCCTCTGTGGACATCTATATGCCTTATGGGCCCCACTGGTTACATTCAAAACATTTAACCCTAGGTCCTGGAAATGTACCTGGACTAGTGGTTTACCTGCTACTGGCAGATTCTGTTGGGCCGCCCACCATGGGTTCCTTTAGACCCATGAGCAGCACATGGTGTGTTTCCTGTGCAGTGATGACCTGCTTGCTAGGTATAATTCTCCCTTCTTCCCCAACTCATCTGATATTGTATATCTCCACAGCCAGTCTGATCATCCTCCTGAATGATGTTTTCTGATGCAGCTGTGACCAAAACTGCAATCATGTCTGCCTTAGTCTAGTTTCCATGCAGCAGTCCCTTAGCCTGGCATATCTCAGCCAATTGGCTCTTTGTCAGCTTGCCTGATCTCACTAACTAAGCTAACAAAAGAAATAAAACAATTGTGATCTGAACTCCGTGTTCACTGCATGGCTGATTTAGAGTACAAAAACACCTTCAGTGATCACTGTACACAAGCTACAGGAATTTGCTATCCACACCACTACAAGTCAATTAGTATGTGATGTGGCTAACTCACCACTATCAATATTTGATGTGGATATCCCACCACTGTCACCAATTAATATGTGATGCCTGTGCATTGGCCCAGTAATCAAGGAGCCTCAATCCACACAACTAGCACCAGTGGTGGGCGTGCACATTGGGAGGATAAGTACACACAGTAAAGTACAATTTCCTGTAAGAGCGCACAGAGATCAGTCAGTCTGGCCCTTTCCTCCAGATCCTCAATAAGACTCCCCACTGGCACAGCTCCAGAGTTCAGATCCCAGCCGAGTAGTCAAGCCAAACCCTCCAGTACCCTCTCTGTCCAACCAGCGGTTCTTGGCCCTGCCCAAGTAGCTAACGCACTTTGAGATTTGGTTTATATACAAACACTCCTGGGGAAGGCTGGCACAGGTTCTCCAGCTACACCTTCTCCTGATAGCCTATAAGGTAGAAATCACTGCCACCAACTACTCTTATCAGCTACTAATAAGGCCCTTCCCAAAGGGTGACCAATTTCACTGTGCAATATTACTGTTATCCAAATAGTGTGACCCAGGGCTAAAGTTATTGGAGTGGCTTGGAAAGTAACACCAAATATATGCAATGTACTCTAAGAGCTTAAATTACCTTTACACAAAACATCCTCAATTGAAAGGTTTAAAAATATTTAATAAATAAAAAATTATTTATTTAACATTTGTTGACTGGGAATGTCTGACTAGGTTCCACAGATCCTGTTTTCAGCGGAGGCCCGGGGAGAAATGCTCCAGAAGCATGTCTTTAGAAAGTGGGAGGAAACCGGAGTAACTGGAGGAAACCCACGCGAATGCAGGGAGAACATGCAAACTCCACACAGAAGGCACCCCAGCCAAGAATCGAACCAGAGAACCTCTTGCTGTGAGGCGACAGCATTAACTGCTGAACCACTGCGCTGCCCACACAAGACAAATCATATTGCTTCAACACAAAGACATTACAGAGTTCAGAGATCACAGGAAAATGCTTTAAATAATACTTCAGAATAGTCTGATAAATAAACCGTTGATGAGCAAGTAGTAGAAACACAAAACTTGTAGAATATAGTCATAATAAATCTTGATTCGAGGTAATGCTTTAATGTAACAGCACCAAGATAAATGAATATTTAACACTGAACGCTGATATAAATACTGATAAAGTGTATTGGAGTGTTTTATCAGTATTTATATCAGCGTTTCAGTTGGCGTGTTGGGGCGTGTTGGTGTGTTCATTTTATCTTGGTGCTTTGACATTAAAGCATTTTTTACCTTCCGGGATCAGGATTTATTTGTGCTTGGTACAGTGGTGGTTTTATGTTTAATAGTCTGAAAACAGCTAGACTAATCTGGCTATTTCTATCTATCTCTAAGAGAAATCACTGTTCTAAATAAATATCTTGCTTATAGAGCAAAGGCAGAGTGCTGGTGAGTTGATAGGTTCAGGTATAGACAAAATCCAAAATGCTCTATCTTTCCCAGAGAGAAAGTCTTAAATTGATAGAGTACTGCTGAGTCATTTCAGATTTACATCATTCTTAACTGTTCTGATTACGTTTTTCAAGCTCACAAACTCAAAATTTACATTTCTTTTTTGTCATCTGCAGGAAGCCACAGAAATAAGACATTTTGCATGCAAAATCTAGCAATTAACTCTTGTAAGATGGCAGAAAATTCCTTAGTCCAGACATCCTGTATCCAAGCTTTGATATCAAGCAGTTCTAAAGAGCTTTACTTTATCAGCTTTCTTCCAGCAGGGTGCACTGTGGTTACATTTTGTAAGCTCAGTACAACATATAGTTTAATCATAACATACAGTTCTGTTTACATTTGTAAAACAACCCCATGGATTATATTAATATTTGCAAATGACATAAATTATTTACAAAATTCTATCTGCTTAGGCTGGCAGCCTTCACACTCCACATCAAATTCCTAAAGCTAAAGACAGTGTGTAAATATGCAGCACTGCAAAATATCCCCACATATTAATCATCTGGAGCCCTTAAAATGTGTGAAAAGCTGTCCAGCACATTGTAAAGTGGGTCTAATGGGTAAAAAATGAATGCGGAAAAACGTCACCATTCATTTCATCTGGGAATGTGGGAGTACAATACCCATAATCTATCAAGTAACACAGGGGAAATTAAATATCTTACAAAATGCACCCTTTCAAATATATAAATGAGTAGCCTTTTAGGGATGACACAGCGGACACTGCAGAAGTAATTCAGGCTTTCACTGTTTCTTACTGCATATCAGCATTACAGAATATTACAAAGATCAGGACAGGGGTATTCAAAGGTGAACCTGATGCAGAAGACCAGTTAATCTTTCTATTATTTCTGCAATATGCCAGTACACTGCTGAATAAAACATACACAGCCAATAAAGAAAGATTCACAAATAAACATTGTAGGCCATAGGTTTCCCACAACCTGCATGAGTCCACTGATTTCTAAATATTCAGAGTCATATCATTTAGCTAAGGTCAGAAAGTAATGACACACAGCTAATGATCAAAGTACTAGAGTGAACATATTAGAGGTTACATAACACAGTATGGACAATGTTTCCAGGAGTAAATACCTCACATGTTCCATCAGTCGGTCTAGAAACAGCAGATAAGTGGGAACAGGAAATGGGAAAACAAGGCTTATTTGCAGTTGTAGCTAGCAGCTTTAGAGAAAGAGGGTGCAGAAAGCAACAGAATGAGCAGGGATAACATTAATTTGATTGAGCTACACAACAGCAGAGCCATCTCTGAGCATGGGTACAGTATTACATAAATAACTGGTCGTACTTACTGCAGATTTTAAATAGTCTTCCAACAGTGGTCTACTTCTTGAGAATCCAAGTCAGACCTACTATAAGAATGAGACAGTTTTAGATGTATGAGCTAGTTAAGGGCATATTATTGACACTGTATACTTCATACGACAAACTGCGATAAAAAAAAATCCACAGTGTGGTATGTCAACCTGTTTTACTAAACTAAGAAGAACCTTCACAGTGTGGATGGTGTGATGCTCACTTCCTGAACACCTAGTTCTATAATAAAAAATCAAACCATAAAATACGTGCTACAATAAATAAAATAAAAAAATAGCAGGGAGTCCACAGTTCAGTTAAAATGGTAGGTAGTCCACAGTTGAGTTAAAGTGGAATATCCATTATTGAAATATACAAACAAGTGATCCGAGCTGAGTATAATATAAAGAAACAAAAACATTCCTTATTTATATAATCAGGTTATTTGGGAGTGGTTACAGAGGGTAAGAGCAATCAAAATTTTAAAATCATTGTTTTAACCAAGTCCCCCTCCCTGTTTAACACCATAGTGTAATCTGAGAGTGTGATAACTAAAACTCCAACTAAAAAGCTAGAGACACATTTCAATATAAGACCCACTTAATAACACTTCATAAAGGCTAACCAAATAATCCAAACTATATTAATTAAGAAACTAACAAACAGATTAGCTAACAAAATGATCTACCACTAGATATTATCAAAATAAATAGTAAATATAAACTAAATCACTTTTAAGTAAAGATTGCTTTCATATCAAATAAATACTTTATTGGGTTTGTGCATCAATAACAAATTATAAGTATGTACATATGTGCAAGTGCTACCTGGATAACATAGGTTCATAGGTTTATACTAGGCTATCTGCCCTAAGGCATTTACAAGCCTAGCCCAAATTTTTGTGGCTTATGCCACCCTTATATGAAAAAATACTGTGCCCATTAGTTTGTTGTGCCTCTGTCCAGCAGTGACACAGAGATGATTCCCGGGGCAAACCTATGATCTCCCATCCACAGGTCAAGATTTCTCTTGAACAGAGCCAGCGAGGTGCTCTGCCTCACATGGACCGGGATTTTATTCCACAGCATAGGGAGTCTCTGAGTGATAAATCTATCCCTCCAGCATGTCCTATTTATATCCATGCTAAGGTTTAAGTCGCTTGCTCTAGTGGTTTTGGTGGATTTGGATTTTTTGAGGTGGAGCATGTCCATTAATTCCGGTTGGACATGGCCTTGTATGTCAGGCACATGTCACCTCTGGAGCAGATGGTATGCGACTGAATAGAGCTGGAGTTTCTTCAATCTGGCAGCATATGACAGATTTTGGAGTCCCTTTATCCTTTTGGTGAGGAACCTTTGGGGTCTCTCCAATTGCTGCAGATGTCGGGTGAGATACATCCCGAATGGGGCATTGTACTCGATCATTGGTCTGATAAGTGAAGAGTACAGGGGAACAATGACCTCACTAGATCTGGATGTGAATCCCTTCATGATCAGGTGGGCAATGTAGAAGGTCTTTCTAACCACTTTAGCAAAGTGAGTGTCAAAAGAAAGGCCACTGTCAACCTGGGTCCCCAGGTCCCTGATAACCTCTTCTGTGCTTAGTGGATTGCCACCTATATGGTAGCTTGGGGTTACCTTTGTTTTTCCCGAAGGGTATGACTATACATTTTTGGCTTAACTTCAGGCCATGGCTCTGGCACCAGCTATCTGTTTCCGTGAGTCCCTTCCGAAGGATATCCGTGTCCGATGCATCTTCCACTATGGCTTCAGTTTGCAGTCTTCCAAACTTTGTCAGCCAAAGTCCTCCCATGTTGGCCTGTACTTCTGAGAAGTAGATGCCAACAATAGGGGCCAAGGACCGAGCCCTGTAGGACACCACTTGTGACTGGCTTGGAGTCTGACATAGCGCCAGCAACTCTAACCCTGTGGGTTCTGTCCTTGCCAGTTTGCAACCCATCTTGTGACATATGGGTTTACATTTGCTGGTAGTTTTTCTACAATACCCGAGTGGGTATTGTGTCAAAAGCCTTTGCAAGGTCAAGGTAGGCTGTATGGACTGCCTTTCCTCATCAATGGCCTTGGTGACCATTTCAAGAAGCTCACTCAAGTTCAAAAGGCATGATCTTCCCTTGACGGTTAAACTGGGTCGGGTCCAATGTCTGCAAGTCCCCATATCTTTGTTTATGAGCTCCATTATGATCCTCTCCATAGCTTTGCAGACTAGACTTGTTAAGCTTATGGGGCGCGGTAATTACCAGGGTCTATAGAGGCACCGCCTTTGTGGGAGTGGGACCACAGTTGCCGTGACGCCACCCTTGGGCACGATCCTGTGGTAAGGCTGAGATTAAACAGCTGCCTTATGTGCGGGTTTAATTCTCATTTAGCTCATGTAGCACACAGCCGGGGCACCATCTGGTCCCATTGATGCTGTGTTTTTAGCTTTAGAGAGAGCAGCTTTCACCCGCGATTTGAGATGTCTGGGAGGCTACACCCACTGGGATAGTTATCTCTCCTTTAAGGGGAGAGGGGTGAAGTTTGCACTGAACCTGTCTGCCAGTATGTTGGCAATGTCTGTGGGTTCAGTGATTTTGTATCATTTTGGACTAATTCTGAGCATATCTGGGAGTTTCCACCCAGGTTCCTAACATAGCTGAAAAAGGCCTTATGATTGTCCTTGAATCCATGGCAATTTTTCTCTCAAAATTGGCCTTAGTTGATTTTATGAGTGCTCGATTTTTTACTAATAATGATCAGGGGTGACTTCCCTTTATGGATTTTGTTCTATCATGTAATAGCTTTCTCCTCTTATTGTAAAGTTTGTTAATGGCTGGGGTCCACCAGACTGGACATTTGCCCTTTGTGGAAAGAGTCTTGGTTTTATTTGGGATTGCCTGATCCATGCAGTCCTGGAGGTGTTCATAGAAGGCATTTGTAAGGGCTTCCAGCTTGGGTTGTGGTTTCCACTGGCTCAGGGCCTTGAAGGATACCACACCAGTCTTGAGTAGTGTGAAGTTTGCTTTAGAGAAGTTCTTCACTGTGGTCTTTTTGTTTGGGGTGGGGGGATGTGGATTTCCAGTGAGATTAGTTTATGATCAGATCTCACCAATGAGGGATATACTCCGTGTGGAGCATTTTGTCCCCATGTTTGTGATAATGAGATCTAGTATATTTTCTCCTCGTGGGAACAGTGACTAGCTGTTCCATGGCATTTGAATTTATGAACCCAGGAACCATTGGGCTAGAAAGTTAGGGCTTGAGTAATGTTCCCAGTCTATATTCGGTAGTTGAAGTCACCCAAAATGATGGTGTTTGAGATACATTTATACCCTCCAGTGTCTTCAGGAAGGCTGTGTGGGGTTCCTGAGTTTGAGAGGGTGGCCTGTAGCATGCTACAAATTGTAGATCAGTTTTGCCTATGGTTAGCTGCACCTGGATGGTTTAAAGCTATGTTGCCACCAACCTGGAGGTGTGGGTATCCTTTATGAATATGGATACACCCTCCTTTTGTGGTGTGGTCCAGGTTTTGGGGCAGGAACGCATGATATGAGGTAAAACCTATTAGTGCCGGGTGCTCTCAGGAGCCTTGAACCAGGTTTCAGTTACAGCACAGACATCGATGTTCTCCATACTGAGAAGGGCCTCGAAAAGGCATTTTGAGATTTAGACTTCTGGCATTGAGCAGCATTACCCTCAGTTTCTTCCCATTTTTGTTTCTAGGGTGGTAGGTTTAGAATTTGAGCCTTGCCTAAAAAGGCACTATGGGGTGGCAAGAGCCTTAGCCAATATCCAGAATCCCAGGGTGACAGGTGCAAGCCATCCTCATGGCAGCGTGGCTTGTCAAGCATGTCATCCCAGGCAGACAGACACTGGATCCCCTTTGAATGACACCAAACATTAAGACAATTGCTAAAGCTGATCATCTTGTCTCTATATTGTGGCATCATTCTTGGTGAAGGAAGGATACTGCTCAGGGTCAGGGTCATACCTGCCTGGGCTACATAATCAGAGAGATCCTCTATGTCTCTTTTCATGTAGTCCAGGGAGGTACGTCTCAGGTCATTCACACCAGCATGGACAATGACTGTGTCATATTTGTACTTGCCGTGGAGTGACCCGAAAGTGCTTGTGTTATGTGGCGGATTCTAGCCCGATAGGCAGCTTACTGTGACCCTCTCCTTGTTCAGCCTGGTGAGTGGGACGTCAGTGTGTCTGACTATGGAGTCACCTATGACAAGTATGTTTGGTATTGTATTTGGCCTTAAGGGCTGTGACTGCTTTGCACACTGCTTTTGTGGTTTATGTGTTGCTTGTGGGGTGTCTTGAGGTAGCAGTTGTTTGGGTGTCTGCTTTGGAGGCCTCTGCTGTTTAGGTAAATTTTTACTCAGAGCCTCCGAGTATGTCTTTGTGTGTTTATGTGTTTGATTCAGTGGTGTGGTAGCATTATGTGAGGCTAGTTTTGTGGTGTGTGTGTAGTTGCCTTCTCCTCCTGTCTGGTCTTGCCAGTCCTAAGTTGAGAGAGCTCAGCCTCCAGTTTGGCTAAATAGCTGCATCTCTCACAAGTATTTGTGTTATGTGGGAGGAGGAGAGGGTTGTCTGTGTACATGAGGCAGTTATAACACATGTTTTTATGGATAAGCTCCGAAAGCATGTTTTTTGAATTTTTAAACTCTATATCAGAATCAACTGATTTTTTAAATTTTACATACAAGATTAATAATGATGAATTGGAATATCTGGACATTTCTATTAAGAAATGGGATGGTATTTTCAGTTCAAAGATTTATCGGAAAGAAACTTTCTCAAATTCATATTTAGCGTACAATAGTGCACACCCCCCTACACCAGAAAAAAGGAATTGTTAAGGGACAATGTGTTAGGGATAGTCGTATGACATCCAGAGAATGTGATTTTGATGAAGAATGTAAAACATTGAGGGAAATGTTTATAGAAAGAGGTTACCCCAACGAGTTTATAAAAAACATAGAAAAAGAAGTTAGAGAAGAAAGGCAGGATAGATTTAAACCCATTTTGGGGGACAAAACGGGGCTTAGTAAGGAAAAGGTTAAAACAGCAAATTTTGAAGGTGAAAGAAATTTTGTGACAGATTATAATGGAGACGCAGTAAGAATGATAAAATTGTTAGAAGAGGAATGGAATAGATTTGGTGAACTATCAGACTTGGAGGGAATTTTCGATAACCCTTTAAGATGCACATACAGAAGGGGTAGAAGTCTAAAGGCTATATTAGAAGGTAAAAAAGATGGCCTTAAATGTAAAGAGAGTAAAGTAGGGACCTTTAAATGTGGATGATGCTCCCAGTGCCCTTATATCTACATGAGGGACACTATTCTGGTTATCAGTAGGGATAGACTTAGTAGTAAGGACTATTCGAATTGTGACACTAGTGGTATAGTGTACATAGGGCTTTGTGACCATTGTGAAGCATTCTATGTAGGTAAATCAGAAAGAAAGTTAAAACAACAGAATATATGAGCATAACTATGAAATTATCACAAAATGTACCAAAAAATGCTCTTTATAGACACACAATAAGCTGTCAACAAGGAAAATTCAAATTATTTGTATTGGAAGTAATTCCAAAGGACATAAGAGGAGGTCCATGGGAGACTTCCATTGAATACAAAGAACTACTATGGCAACTATCCCTGGAAGTTACTAGATTTCCAGGTTTGAATGATACAGTTTCCCTTGCCCCAGTTTTAAAGTTAAAGGCTGCAAAGCTCTAGTGATTCTGGAAAAATGTATCCCTTTGTGCATTAATTTTATAAATATAATTTTTGCTTTTTTAAAAAAAATGTAATATCACTTACCCTAGGACAAAGCTAAGGACTGCAACATCAGAAGTGTATGTGCAATAATTTATTTTGGTTCAAAAAGAGAAAAAAGAAAATGTATGTCTTTTACTATATTACTGTTTGAGCCATTTATTTAAAAAGCACTTGTACAGGATTTTAATTCTATCTTTGGACACAAGATGGTGCTATTGTATGGAAGAATAGTTTGTTTTATAAGGTTTTTAACATGTATAAAACTAAACTGTATTTGTATTTATATTTATTTATATTTATTTATATTTATATGTTTTAAAGTTTAGAGAAGGTATTGTGAATATTTATATATTTATATATGCATGTATGTGTTTGGAACTGTTTTAAAGGATTGGTTTAAAGGAATTTTTAAAATAAGTTCTATAGGGTTGAACATCTATTAAGTACATGTGACCACATTAAGACTATACACCAACTGGATCTTCTTGTTGTTGTGTCTTTCGGCTTTTCCCGGTTAGGGATCGCCACAGTGGAACTTCAGTCCACTAATGATTGGTAGTTGATTTTTACGTGCCGAGTCACCAGCCCTGACCCACAACCTTCAACGAAGGTACGCCCATTCACGCATGTCTCCATGCAGAAGACGCTCTATCTGAGAATCGAACCGGACAGCATCTTACTGTGAGGTGACAAAGCTACTGCAGCATCACCACAGCGGACAATTGGATAGCAGTACTAATTAAGTGGAAGGTATTTTAGGGGAATAATTGTAAAAGGTATGCATTTCTATTTCATCTGAGGAAGTCATTAGAGGCCGAAAACGCATCTGTGTTGATAACAGCATTTATGGTTTTATTCTGAAGAAAGTGTCTTTCAATAAAGCTTATTCATGTAGACAATACCAGAGGAGTCGTGCCTTGGTGGAATTGCTCTATTTTCAATAACAAATTATACAGTGAATGAACATGTGTATAAATCTACAAATGGAAACCAAAACTGTAATTGATAAAGTGGAAATACAGTGATAAATTTTAAAAATAAAGCACTAATGCCATGTGGATCTGTTAAAGTGTGATATATAACTAGTATCTTAGTCTGAAAGTGTAAAAGTGCACTCAAGAGAAGAGTTCCATTTGAAAACAAATACACCTTTATATGTGGAGCTATCAGAAAAACACCATATGGACTTCAACCATGTAAACAATGTGCTTTTTACACTTACAAGTATGTGCAGAACAAAGTTAAGTTTAATAAATTAATTAATTAAAAAACTATCATGAAGTTAATCCTGTGGAAATGCATCTAGCATTAACTGGCTAATATGAATGGTTTTAAAGTGAAATGACTGTTTGGAAGTGAAATAATGTAACAAGTCACCCTGTTTGGAAACTAAATCTGTAAAACCAGAAAGGCTGATGGAAAATAATGTGGCTTGCATATATAATATGTTGCATATGTTTTAAGTGTTATACCCAAGGTTAACCAAATTAGAAAACAGAACCATCAAACCACTTAAGTAGAATCCCATCTGGTAATTTTTTTCTCCAAAATTAGCAAA
>NW_025049878.1:0-14937 GCF_019279795.1 Protopterus annectens
CACCTGCTGGGGGGTGGCATGCACCTATCGAGTCCGGGAGCCTTATGGATACTGGCAAGGCTGTTGTTACCCACAGCATGCCCTGAGGATAGGTGAGCTCAAAGCACAAACCCACCTCCATAGGTATCCACAGGGATGGAAACCTGAATGTAGTGCTACTGATGCCAGAAGTCTAAACAGCAAGATGCATGCAGTCTAAACTCCCCAGTATGGAGAATAGTGATATCTGTCCTGTAATGAAAACTGGGTCAGGAAGCTCTGGCACTTTGCAACACTACAGGTTACACCTTACTGTGCTGTACAGCCTCAAAACATGGAACAAGCTACAAAGGGGGTGACTAGCAATGGTGTCAAGGATAACCACACCCCCCCATGTTGGTACCACAACAAAACAGCATGGATAGCCATGGTCCAAAATAACAGTGGCTAAAACTGCCTCACAGTTTATATTAACTACTACAATTCATCTAACACCAGGAACTGTGCATAGCCTATGTTGGAATACATGAATATATCAAGCCCTCAAACCATTATATTGTGTGACTGAAATACCCAGACATAAACTGAGACGTATACTAGCTCAACACTGTGGACAAAGTTCTAAATCCAGAAACGAAATGCCCAGGAACAACGTACCACTCCCACAAGAAGGGGTAAGCATACTGGATGTGATAATCAGCAACATGGGTACTTGATGGCAAGATGAAAGTGTATCCTCACTGGTAAGACCAGACCATGGAGTAATCACACACCGGATATACACATCCTGAACATAGTCCTGGCCCGAAAAGAAACCACAGTGAAAACATGTGTAAAAGCAAAGGTTTGCATTCACCCAGCAGTGTGGAATCCATTAAAGGCCCTGTGCGGGTGCCAAAAATATGGGCCACCTTAGAACCTGTTATACAGGCATTCCATGAACACTACCAGAATGCTTTGGATTATGCAATCCCAAATAAAACCAAGACACAATGCCGCACATGCAGGCATCTGGCATGGTGGACTCCAGCCATTAAACCATGCAAGAGGTGAGGCTGCTACAGAATGGAGAACCAAACATAAAGGGAGTATCCCTTTACAGTCAGTGAGTGGCAATAAAATATGTCCACACCTTACAATCCACCTGGACCCAGCCCCAACAAGTTGAATCTGAATCTTGAGGCAATGTTACCACTGCCCCAGAGTACAGAACAGCCCTGAACTTCCCCCAAAGAAATACAAAATATATGTGAGGAGATGCAACCATTTATCCAAACCAGAGCTGGACTCCCTCAGCTCAAAATTACTGTCAAAACTAGTCAGGAGGGAGAGGTAACCACACACACCTGAAACCCAGTCCACATAGACCTATCCTGACACCAAACCAAGAAATAAACACAGAGAAACATTCCCAGGGCTAATTACAAACCACACCACACCAACAGAGGCCTCCAAAAGCAGACACCAAGCAACCACAACCCTCCAAACATAGCACATGCAACACAGGTACACAAAGCTGGTGTGCCAAACAGTCCTGAGCCAGAAGGAAGAAACTTGTACTGATGGGAGGTTGTATGGGGCTCCCATAGACAGACACACTGCTGTCCCACGCTCACCAGATTGAACAGGGAAAGGGTACAGTAAGCTGCCCTGTAAACTGCTACAATATACCACATATTTACAAGTACGCAGGTCACTTGAGAAAACAATGAAAATATGATGCAGTCATTGTCCATGCTGGCGTGAATGACCTGAGATGTGCCTCCCTGGACTGCATGAAAGAGACATAGATGGAGGCTCTCGATTGTGGTCCAGGCCGGTCTGTGTTTACTGACCGTTTAGCATCCCACCACCCTCACTGGAGAATGATGCTTACAGTGCAAACACAGAATGATCGAAAGCACAACAAGTGGCACAAATTACGGGTGTGTTCAAGGGGATCAATGTCATCTTGGGATGTCATGTGACCTGAAGCCACGCTGCTGGTGGGGATGGCTTGCACCTGTTACCTAGGCATCTGGATATTGGATAAGGCTTTTGCCACCTCCATAAGAGCCTTTCATGAGCTTGAGGCTGAGAAAGACTAACCCACACCACCCTAGAAAACATAAGTGGAAGAAACATGAGGTAATGCTGACCCATGCCGGGCACAAACCTCCGGCCGCGCTCCCACGGGGGCCTCCCAGTATGGAGAACATTGATGTCCGTGCAGTGACGAAACCTGCAGCCTCTGCGACGCCACCAGCACTACCAGGTTTATACCTGCATATCATGCGTTGTATTTAAACCACACAGGTTGAAAACATAAAGGAGGGGAGGATCCATATTCAGCACAGACACCCCATACATCCAGGAGTGACTGACAATGCCCGCGAGGAAACGCCAGCGAGGAGACACCATGTGCAACTAACGTAGAGCAAAACTGCTGTACAGTCTGTAGCATGCACAGACCACTCTCACACACAGAAACCCCATCCCAGCCATCCTGAGGCACTGGACAGTATAAGATATCACTAAGCCCAAACAAAGGTACTCACAAATTACCATAGGTGGTAAACCATTATGTATGGAAGGGTAACGCAGGGACCACAAAGGACACATGGACAGTAACCTGTTATGTAACCTCACATTGCCAGCATTAGCTGGGAAGACTGTGTCTATATTGGACTGCCGTATCATGAAAGGATCCCACATCTATGTGTCAACAAGCCGATTTATTGCCCCTATACTGTTCTCTTATCAGACCCATAATCTAGTACAATGCATCATTTAGGATGTACCTTACCTGACACCTGCAGCAGTTTAGAAAAGACCTCAAAGAGGTACCTCGCAACCAAGAGGATAAAGGGACTCAAATATATATGTCATATGCTGGCTGGCTGTAGACACACACCCCAGCTGAATGCAGATCACATACTGCCACTACACCAGAGGTGCTGTATGCCTGTTGTACAAGGAGCCATGTCCAACACATGAGTAATGGACATGCTCCACCCCAAGAAAAACCAAAGCCATCGGGCTGTGAGAGTGAGAAATGTCAACCTCCAACACATAATGAAATAGGATGTGCTGGAGGGACAGATACATAACCCAGAGGCTCCCCTACCCTGGAACAGAATCCCGGGGCTCCTCCCTTTTAGGCAGAGCCCCTCACTGACACTCTTCCAACAGGAATCTTGCCAAGTGGATGGATGATCATAGATGTACACTGGGGGTCTTGTCACTGAGTCACGTCCAGACAGAGGCACAGCAAAAGAAGTAAATCATAAATGGCCATAATATTCACATAGCAAGGGGTGGTGAGAAGCCACACTTCTTTACTTTGCTAGGCTTATAAATGCTGCAGGGCAGGAGGGATAGCCTAGCATGGAGCACCTTTGAACCTATGAAGATTACAAATTGTACAGGACACTAAGGATAATCACAAGGCTTTTCTTAACTGATGGTAGGAACGGTGGGAATTCCTGAATATGCTCTGAGATACTCAAACTATTACAGAACAAGCATACCAAATGCACACACATGTACTTAACATCCAACCCTGACAGGTGCAGTGCAAACCCCAGAATGCAAAATATCTCATCCCAGCAGACTGCTGGCCCCTGACTGTGTACCAGAGTGCTGAGGGGTAACAGCCAGCATCTACAAAGCAAAACACACAGCAGCTTCGCTTATTAATGAGTATGAGATGGTGTCCTGGGCTGGAGTCAACACAGACTCCAAGAAGAATGGAATGCCAAATCCACACTACTCCTCAATGTCAAGCCTTACCACCCAGGATATGTACCCAAAACGCAGTGTACAACAACAGTGGTCCCTTCTCAACAAAGGTGTTTGCCTGAATGGATACTGCAAAACTACCACCCCAGAATCCTGACAAAGCTTGGTCTGCACAGCTATGGAAAGGATCAGCATGTACCATATGAACCTTATAAAAGATATTGGGGACCTACTGACACGGACCCTACAGTGTGGCTTTCTTAGGTGCAGATCCTGCCCCGCCAAAGCATGTTTGACTCATTTGAGAACAGTCATTAAGGTCATTGTTGAGGGGCAATGTGGGTCCCACACATTGATGTAGCTGGACCTTGCAAAGAGCTTCCATGCAATACCCCATGTATTGTTCATTATAGATAAGCTCACCAGCTTAAATATAAACCCTATGTCAGTAGAGGGGCTACCAAATAGAACCAAGGACAAGAACTGACATGAGGTCCAGACATGTGCTGCAACCATGTAAGACTACAAACCAGATATAACTGGCATCCCACAAGGCCTGGTCCTGGGACATCCCTCGTTTGGTATATATGTACCATGAGAGTACAGAGCCAACTTATGAAGGACTGTGTCTGAACATGTTTTGAGAGAGGACCTACAAACTGGCCATCATATCTGAGCCCTCCAGCTAACACAAGCATCCCACAAAGGGCCACATAAAACAGACAACTGCTGCCACTAGCCATGTTAGCAAGCTAATTGCAGAAAAGTGTATAGATCCAACCCCTGTGGATATACAGTAAGTGCCCACCAATTACCACATAGGGTTGTTAACCCATTAAGTACTTAACATGTAATGAGAGACCTGGCGACACAAGTTGATAGATAATATCCTGCAGTGGGCAAGAAGCATGTGGCTGTAGTAGTTACAGAAACATACCATATACCCACCCTAATCATGAAGGTTGTCAGATCCTATAGATAAGGGGAGGTCATTGTGGCTCTGCAGATCATCCTTCATGTCAGCGTTACAATTGACTACGCATAGCTTCCCTGTGGGATATTGCACCTCAGCAGACACCTCCATCCCAACTTCCATAAAGTCCCCAAGAATTACATCACCAGAGGTATCAAAGAGCTTGAACAGATGCCATGTATTTGCCTGATTAAACAAACTCGAGCTGCACACCCTGCCATACTGCCCACCCAGAGGCAAGCTGTGCCCTGATGTATGTAAGCCATGTCGAAGCTGGAATCAATGGAACATGCTGCACCTTGTTCAATCTGAATTCCAGAGAGCTAGGCACATGAGACACCTGAACCCCAGCACTGACATACATAGGGACAAGCTGTACTGAATGATCCCATAACACAGAAGCCACCCCCACTCTTGAGTAAACTCCCAGTACTGGGTTAGCCAGAGGAGTCACTCATCTCCTCAAGGAGGAATCTTGATGGTGGATGGAGATGGTAGAGTTTACCTGGGTATCACTGTTATGTCATGGGTAGACAGAGGCACAATGTACTAACCATGACATATGTCATAACAACTCCACTTACAATGTGAAGGACAAACACGCCTCCATTAGCATTATGAGCTGGGGCACCCAAGCGCTGGTGCTGGCCCAATGTACACTATGTTGTGGAGATACACTACCAATGTTGGACAAAAACCTGGTTTAGTAGTTCATATATGAACATAATGCAACGTGGTCAAATGTGCTGTGGCCCTAACCAGGCTATTGTGCTCCACTATGAAAATGTAAGCAGTGATAGGACTAAAAGCCCAGGCCATCACCACAGTGAAAGTGAACCAGTACACTGCTCACGGTACTACAGTGTTGGGTCAGTATGAAAGGATGTTCCCGACAACACAACATACCAGTATCCCATGCAAACCCTGCAGGCACAGTATAATCCCTGTTGTGTTCAGACACAAAAGTAGGACAGCAACACATATGACACAAAACATACGTATAAGCGTGAGATATTTGTTGAAGTTCACTCATCCCTAAAATGTGTGGTGGGCTGAGGATTCAACATATGGAAAACTCACACTGGGCATGCTCGCACACTTTGATGAATAAGGACATATGTCAGACAACATGCCATGGAAAGCTGAAACGGGCATGCTCACACATAGGCCAAATGCGGTTTAGCAGTTATTACACATATCTGGTATTTTGTCACATGTTATTCAGGAACAAACCACATTACAGCTTAATCTGCCCAGTGCACTGGTTTATTGACTTCACAGAGACATAGTGATATAGTGGATCTCTCATGTTCAAACCTCTTCCACAAGCTGAGTTTGGTTTCCTAGAAACAAAGATGCTGGCGGCGTGAGACACTGCAAACAGTCTATCATGTAAATATTGACATCTGAGCAATTAAACATATGGGTGTGTAGAGGTCAACACTAAGGCGCTGTTTGCCTAGGGAATGACAGCTTAGCCAGAGTGTGGTAGCAGCGTCCTGCCTCCCCCAGTGAAGTAAACTCACTATGCCACTGTAAAGTAGGTCACATAAGGCACCCGATGTGAGGCTAGTGTGTGCTGTGCCTCTGTCAAGCAGGGACACAGTGGAGATCCCAGGGGTTGAATTTGCTAAACCACATCCATGTTGTTGGTGTGTGCTGGAAGAGGTGAGTGAGGACCTCTAACAGTAGAGGTGAAACGTCAATAACAGACTGAGGGGAGCCTTATCTTTGCATTGTTACTGGACAATTTCACACTGTCAACACTTTGTGGTATTGATATTGATTATGAGGGATTGAAGTGTCGGTGCCAGTACTGTTCGAGAGATGCTTACACTCCTCTACGCTGGGCTGCACAACTGCAATGTATTAGCTCACTCTGTCTGTTGGACAGCTCATATATAGCTGGTGTACACCTGACATGTGTCCTGTTATGTGGAGAGTCATGTGGTATATATGGGATAGCATGATCAATGCAAAACCTTCCACATGCCACTCACATAGAGATGCAATTGTCAAGGATTATGCAGAGTAGCTGTATACTCCCCCAGCATGGGTCCTTTGAGAGTCTTACCCCAGTCTTCACAAGTGTAAAAGTCTGCTTTTGATAAGCCATACACTTTGTTTGCAGTGACAACCTTGCCTGGGGGGTGGGGATGGGATATGGATGTCAGGGAAAAGTGGGTATGGTCCAGTTATCCCAACAATGGTGAATTCTACCTCTGGTGTGGAGACAGTGAGTACCCCATGTTGCAGATGGTCGGGTGCAACCTATGTATGACCCCCTTGTGGCTGTGGTGAGTGGTTTCTGCCATAGCACATGAAGACTCACAAAATGTAGTGGCTGTAGGAGGAGTAATGTTGTAGAGGCCTGAGTAGTTCCCACAAACAATATACCTGTACCTGATGTTAACAACTGGAATGGTGTATGTGAACACCTGATTATCTTGACACTGTTCCCAGGGAAGCAAAGTGTGTGTCCTGGATGTGGGAGGAGTGGTCCGAACTGGTTTGTGTTTAGTGTATTTACAGGTGCTGTGGTCACAGAGGCATGGTATAGAACATAACCTGCCAGTGCAATGTGCATATCTGACCCTGAAGTAGGTGGCTTGAAAAATGCGTATATATGCCTATCCCCCACCTGACAGGTAGTACCCTAGATGTACATACCTCTCACCTTAGAAAATAATGATGTCAGCACCCTATAAATACTGCAGGTGCAGAGCAGATGCTCAGTAGTTCGGATAGTGCGCTCTGCTAATGCGTCTCCCTCAAATGTCATAATATAGTTAGGTAGGGGTTTGAATCCTTCAAATGCTCAGTGTGCATGGGTGAGCAGGGTTGGTGTGTGTGTGTGAGGGAAATGTCCCTTTTGGTAACTGGGAAAACACACTACAGGATGCACATTCCCCTTTCTAAACACTGATGATGTCAACACCCTATAAGTACAGCAAGAGAAGGGAAAACTCCCAGTAATGCGAGTAGCATGCTCCGCTAATGCGTCCATCTCAACTGTCATAACATAGTTAGGTAGGGGTTTGAATCCTGCAAATGCTTAGTGTGTGTGAAGGGAGTTTAGTGTGTGTGCAATTCTGTATGAAAGAAATGTTCCTTTTGGCAACTAGGAGAACACACTACAGGATGACCATTCCTCTTTCTAAACACTGATGATGTCAGCACCCTATAAGTACAGCAGGAGAAGGGAAACCTCCTAGTAATGTAAATAGCGCACTCTGCTAATGCATCTGTCACCAGTGTTATAACCTAGTTAGGTAGGGGTTTGAATCCTGCAAATGTTCAGTGTGTATGTAGAGGGGTTAGTATGTGTGCAATTTTGTATGAAAGAAATGTCCCTTTTGGCAACTAGGAGAACACACTACAACATGACCATTCCTCTTTCTAAACACTGATGATGTCAGCACCCTATAAGTACAGTAGGAGAAAGGAAACCTCCCAGTAATGTGAATAGCTTGCTCTACTAATGCGTCCATCTTGAGTGTCATAACTTAGGTAGGAGTTTAAATCCTGCAATTGTGTGTGTTTGGGTGAGGGGGGTTAGTGTGTGTGCAATTCTGTGTGAGGGAAATGTCCCTTTTGGCAACTAGGAGAACACACTACAGGATGGCTCACATTTCAAAGCTTTTCTAAACACAGATGATGTCAGCGCCCTATAAGTACAGCAGGAAAACACTCCAATGAAATACAGAATAGCACACTCGGCTAATGTCAAAATTCCATCTTGTGTTTCATAACATAGTTAGGTAGGAGAGCTTTGAATCACAGAAGGTGTGTGTGTGGGGGTGGAAGTGTGTGGGAATTACATGTGTGAGAGGTGACCCTTTTGCCAGCCAGTACAACACACCAGCTGCTGCATATTCCATCTCTACACAGAGATGATGTCAGCACCCTTTTACAAGTACAGCGGAAGAACCCAACTCCCAGTAATGCAAATAACACACTCTTCTACTACGTCTTTCCTACTACTGTCACCAGCACAGTTAGTTATGGCTTTTGAATTCACACATGCCACGTGTGTTTTTGTCACAAGAATACTTACTTGTGTGTGTGGGTTGTTGTTCCACAGCAATGCGCGTGACATCGGTTAAACCAGTAATGGCAATGAACTACAGATGATGTATGTGTTGTGCCAAATGCACACATATGTACTGTGATCTTCAATAGTTCCTTAATAGAAACATCTGCCACATGTGAGCCATGGTATTTGCACTGGATAACATTATGACTGTGGTCTTCTGTGCTTAAGGTGCTGCATGTGTGTGTGGCATATGATGTGAATATATATGGTATCATCACTTGGCGAGGGATACATCTGGTCTGGGGCATGGTCTACATGTTGTTGATGAACAGGTTATGCATGTTTTTCACCTGTTGTTGTGTGGTGGTAACAAGTTGTTCCATAGCAATGCAGTGACACATGCTAGGAACCTTTCTAAGTTGGGGTGTTTATTAGCTACAGTAGTGTTCATCAGCATTCAGTATCACGAAGCAGCATTCCTGGTGAGGGTGTAATGATGCCAGCCAAGTCAGTCGCTGGCCTGTGCCACATGCTGAAGAGCCCTTCCATGTTCCCCTCATGTAGTCCAAGGTACATCACAGAATTAAGCCATACCCTGGCATGGACAACTGAGTCATGGCAAGCATCCCATGCCTCCTGACCTGTTTCCTGTGTATTATGTGGTGGACCATGGTACTTGCGGGCATATACTGTGACTTCACCTTGTCCAACTGGTGAGTTGGGACCTCACTGGCACGGGCAATAAAATTACTAACACAACTGTTGAGTGTGTTTGTCTAGCCGATACAAGCAGTGACTGTTTAACATCAGGATTTGTATGTGCGCTATGTGTTGCGTGCTGTGTTCCGGCTTAACGTGTGCCTGTGTGCTAGCACCAAGAATTGTCTGCTGCTCAGGCAGGATGTTTGACCTGAGGCTCCACAAATGTGGCCCAGTGTGTTCCCGTATTTGGATTGCTGTCCCGTGCCATCAGACTGTTATTGCTTAGTCACTGTAGTATTTCATGCCACCCTGACAGGTTATGCCAGTACTGGGTTCAAAAAATTAACCTGATCTGATTTGGCTATGTGGTTGCATCTCATACATAATTTAATAAATCCATGTGGCAGGGAGAGGGTGGGCATGGCCACATGTGGCAGCTGTGACATTGCCACATGACTATGAGCCACACAACTGTACCATAGAGGAGACTGACAAGTGACCTTTGCATGCTACCATAGTATTGTGATTGCCATGGTGATTGGCAGCACATAGGGCCAATGAGAGACAGGTACATAGGTTCTTAACAGGTTCATACTGGGCTATCTGCCTAGAGGCGTTTATAAACCTAGCCAGAATGTGTTTGACTTTAATACCCATTTAAATTTGTTACCTTTATGCCACTTTTCGAGGTTGATATACTGTGCCTCTGTCTAACAGTGACACGTGATATGAGGGTAAACCTATGATCTCCCATCCACTCATCAAGATTCCTCTTGAAGAGAGGTCAGTAAGGGACTCTGCCCTAACCTGGACTGATTTTTATTCAAATTGAAGAGACACTCTGGATTTATGAATCTGTCCCTCCAGCATGTCTATTTATGTCAGTGCTTCGAGGGTTCAAGTCTCTAAGGCACGCGTGGCTCGATAGGATTGGAGTTTTCTGAGGTGCAGCATGTCCATTAATTCAGGTTGGACATGGCTTTTATACATCAGGCTGGGCTTTGAGATAAGCACTGCCTGAACAGGTGGTGACATGCCACTGCAAGTAGAGCTGGGTTTTTCTTTAACGGGCAACTAATCCTGTTCTGAGACCTTTGAATCCTCTTGGTGAAATGCGGTACTTTTTGAGGTGCTTTTCAGTTGCCTGCAGGTGTCTGTGGTAACATTTTTCCCAAAGGGCATTGCCACTCAATTTATGGGCCTGATGAGGGATGAGTAAAGAGGCACAATGACCTCCCTGATCTGGAGTATGTATTAGAATCCACGCTACTTGAATTAAGGTGGGCTATATAAAATGTTTTTCTATAACCATTTGGCCATGTGGTTTGTCAAATGGTGCTATCCAACTTGGATCCCAGGTCCCTAATTACTTCTTCATTAGCAATGGATTATACCTATGTGGTAATTTATTATGTCTTTGTTTTGTAAAGGGCGACTAAACACTTTTGGCATTTAGCTTGAGCCACTTCAAGCTCTGTACCAGTTGTCTTTCTGGGGCCTTTGGAGGTAGCATGTGTCGGCTGGAGAGTCGATTATGGTGCATCAGTTTACAGTCATCAGAACTTCCAATTAAAGCCACAGTCCTTCACGTGTTTGGCTTTGTACCTCCTCGAGAAATATATACCTAACAAAAGAGGTCCCAGGACTGAGCCTTGTGGGAGACTTTCCTTGTAACTTTGGGTTTGGAGTCTGACAGCCTTGGCCCCAGCAATTCTAACTCATCCCATGGGGTTCTGTCCTGAGCCAGTTTGCAATCCATCTAGTGACATAGGGGTTTTATATTCCAAAGCTGGTGAGCTTATCTATAATGCTGAGCAAATTGTTATGTCGAAGGCTTTTGCTTGAGGTCCAAGTAGGCTGTGTGGACCACCTTCCGCTTGTGTCAATGGCCTCCTTGGTGACTGTTTTGAAGAAATCAACCAGGTTTAGGCAGGATCTGCCCTTAACAAAGCCGCCGGGACAATGGTAGAATCCAGTCGCTCTGCCAGGTTACCAATATCTTTATTTATGAGGTCCATGATGATCCTTTCCATAGCTTTGCAGAGCAAGCTAGTCAGGCTTATGGGGCGATGGTTTCCAGGATCTGCTTGAGGCACCACCTTTGTGAGAGAGGGGACCACTGTTGCTGTGGCACTCTTTGGGCACATATCCTGGCCAGGCTGAGAGATTGAACAGTAGTTTATGTTTGGGTTTAGCTCTTCTTGGAGTTCACTTCATGGGGCGCAGCCAGGACCGTCTGGTCCCATTGATGCTGTGTTTTTACCGCTGGAGGGGCGGCTCTTGCCTGGGCATCTGAGATGTCGGGGGCAGCACTCTGCTGGGACAGATGTTGCCCTTTTATTGTGGAGAGGTTTTGCGCTAGAAACCTGTCAGCTAGGATGTTGGCAATGTCTGTGGTTTGGTGTATTTTGTCATTTGGACTATTCTGAGCATGTCACGAAATTTCACCAGATTCTTTCCTTATGAAAGCCTTGTTGTATCCTTGGTGTCCTCGTACATTTCTGTAAGCTGACATGAATAATTTCACAGTGCGGAGTTTTTTATACTGATCAGTAGAATGCCTTCCTTTTTGGGATTTTTTTTCTCTATCATTTGATGACACCTCCTTCCATTGTTCCAGTTTTGTTTATGGCTAGGGTCCACACCAGACGGGGCGTCTGCCTTTTAAGGATTGGGTCTTGGTTTTATTTGGGATCGCATGGATTGGCATTCCTGAGGAATTCATAGAATGGATTTAGCGAGTTCACACCCAGTGCGATAGCCTACACGTGCGGGGGCTGAGAAGGATTTCCTCAGTTTGAGGTGTAATTTGCTTTAAGTTTTTCACTGGTTTCTGGGCAGGGTGGGAGGTCGGGATGTGAATATCCAGTGAGATTGGTTGGTACAGTCTTGCCAGTGAGGATACACTTCTGGCCTGGAGCACTTGAGTCCCCATGTTGGTGATGATCAGTTCCAGTATGTTTTCCCTCTTGTGGGGAGTGAGCCCAACACGTTGTTCCACGCCAACACATTTGAGTTTATAATTCATAGGAACCTTTGGGCCTGGGAGTGTTGAGCTAGAGTAATGCTCCCCAGTCTGTGTTTGGGTAGTTGAAGTTGCTTAATACGGCCGGGTGTTTGGTGAGACCTTATTTTTCAGTGTTCTCGGAAGGCAGGTGGGGTTCCACCGGTTTGGGAGGGTGGTCTGTAGCAGGCTATAAACTGGAAGGGCAGATTTACCCACTGTTGGTTGCACGTAGTCTCTGTTAGCCGTGCTTTGCCACCAACCTGGAGGTGTGGGGTGTCTTTGAGTGAATGTCAGTGCTCCCCCTCAGCACCGTAGTTCCAGTCAGTTTTGGGGCTGAGCATGGTGAGGTGTAATCTGGTAGTGCTGGGGGTGTCTCACCCTGAACCGGGTTTTTTACTGCACAGATATCGATGTTCTCCATGCTGGGAGTTTAGTGTGTGCATCTTGAGGTTTAGACTTCTGGCATTGAGTAGCATTACTCAGTTTCTTATCCCTTGTGATACCTATGGAGGTGGGTTTGTCCTTTGAGCCTTGCCTAAAAGGCACTATGGGGTAGAGGCCTTTGCCAATATCCAAAGCCCAGGGTAAAGGTGCAAGCCACCCCTAGCGCAGGTGGCCCAACAGAGGTGATGTGAGGGTGTAGTGCCGGGATTGTTAGCACTGGCATTTTGACTGCTCATGTGGACAAATCCCAAAAGGGTCATATGCAATGTGTCACCAAAAAATTAACAGGACAAACAGTGATTCTGTCAATAAACATGGACAAAATTAAGTAAGCTATGCAGATGTCACTGGGTCCAGAAGCTCTGTAACTCTGCATTGCAGGTGGGATCATTTTCCAGGGTAACTGCAAGCAAACATGCATGCAAACAAAGCTACAGTAAGCAGGGCTGCATGTAGCATTGTACAACAAACAGCTGTACCACTTCCAGTAGGTAACAGTGAAAATATGCAGGCACTATAAAATTACATAAAAAACACAGGTCAGATGGCGGGGTTCAGTCTCAGCGCACAAAATTAAGACCTTTACCGTCAGGATGTACAATAACTGGATGGAAACCCAGGTGCTAAATTGCAGTAATACACATGTCAAATAACAGACACTGAGCCTTCCCCAGGGGTTTCCCTACTTAGTAGGATGTATGCTACCTGGTCCACCACAGTATCCCTGACATTTATGGGGACTCTCCCTCCTGTGAAGTTAGTTTTGTGTGTTGGGCTGTCTAGCATGGTATGAGATGTGAGCTTGCAGTGCTAGGGTGCTCCTGTGTGTCCTGTACCAGTGTGTAGTACTGCACATATCAACATCCTCAAACATCCGCTTTGGGGTCCATTTGGGCAACATGCCACTTGCAGTTTTCATGTCCATCATTGCATATCAATACTTTCATTACCTTATCCCTGTGCTACCTATGTATGAGCCTCTGTTGACATCCTTACCAAGTATGCCAACATTTCAGATGATACACTATGGTACTTACCATGGGTGTAGACAACAGTGCAAGGCAAGCATACCCTTACTGCAGCGGGCGTGCTGGGATATACCCACAATTATTCAGCACACAGTACTGTTAACAACATGATACTATTTACACATCTATTTGTCACCCTGTGCATCAGCAACATGTTAACCTGTACCTGCACTGATGTTCAGATTGCAGGAGGTGGCACAGTTTCATCATATGCACAGGGTGTGAACTTGTATGCCTGAGTCTGCCACTGATACCACCAATTGACATGTATGTGTATTTTGTTGGTGAGGGACAGCAGTACAAGGTGGGGCAATGTTGATGCAGGGGTACATGTATTTTGCCCTAGGGTTTTCAATTTGCATTTTGTATGGATGCCCCAGTTCCACCTCCCGCCATATACGGTGTTTGTGGACAGCCACAGACTGTACCTGCCAGGTCAAAAGATCAGTGTCTCTGGCCATGGACGGGACCTGTGCCTTGCAGGGTGCTAGGACCTATCCCGGGACCAATCCAGACTGGGTACTGTCATCAGAAGCAGGTGTTCATTGACTGGACAAGATCCCTGTCGGGCCTGTAGAGCCATTTCATGTGGTCTCCTGGGGCGGTCTATGAAACACAGACCCAGCATTGCCCTTTCTGGCCCATTTGGGCAGCCCTGTTGTCCCCACTGCCAGCTCTGCTGTTGCTGGCATCCCCGCACCTCAACCATCCACCATCGCCCGGCTCATGGGCATGTAGTTGTGGAACTGATCTAATATGTCCCCAAGTCTGTTTACATCGTGAAATTTGGATGGCAGCCGCAATACCCTATTGTTTGGTTTTGCGACGCCCGCTCCCTCAGACCCTGTCTGGTGTACCGTTCCATCGTGACTGTGCCTGCATGACAGCCCCAAAAATAGCTGAGGTTGTAAGACCTTTGGGCATGTCTGACAGGGGCATCACGGATGCTCCCAGAACCCCCGGACATCTGTCTTTTTTTGGGCCATGCCCATGGCTGCTGTGTGGGAAACATTTGGGTACCACATTACCCTGGTCAATGCCCCCTGTA
>NW_025049879.1:0-7502 GCF_019279795.1 Protopterus annectens
TGGGGGGGGGGGGGGGGGGGGGGGGGGGGGGGGGGGGGGGGGGGGGGGGGGGGGGGGGGGGGGGGGGGGGGGGGGGGGGGAAAAAAAAAAAAAAAAAAAAAAAAAAAAAAAAAAAAAAAAAAAAAAAAAAAAAAAAAAAAAAAAAAAAAAAAAAAAAAAAGTGGTGTGACTAGATTACTGTAAGTATGGTATGGAAACTTGTACAAAACAGTGGTGTGACTAGATTACTGGATGGATGGAAATGTACAAACAGTGGTGTGACTAGATTACTGTAAGTATATGGTTGTACAAAACAGTGGTGGACTAGTACTGGTATGGTATGGAAACTACAAACAGTGGTGTGACTAGATTACTGATGGTATGGAAATAAAACAGTGGTGTGACTATACTAAGTGGCCAAAACAGGTGAATACTGGTATGGAAACTTGTACAAAACAGTGGTGTGACAGTTACTGTAAGGTGGAATGTAAAAACAGTGGTGTGACTAGATTACAAGTATGGATGGACAAAACAGGGGTGACTAGATTACTGTAAGTATGGTATGGAAACGACAAAACAGTGATGTGACTAGGATTACTGTAAGTATGGTATGGAAACTTGTGCAAAACATTGGTATGACTAGTATTACTGTAAGTATAATATGGAAACATGTACAAAACAGTGGTGTGACTAGTATTACTGTAAGTATGGTATGGAAACTTGTACAAAACAGTGGTGTGACTAGGATTACTGTAAGTATGGTATGGAAACTTGTATAAAACAGTGGTGTGACTAGGATACGTGTATGGTGGAAACGTACAAACAGTGGTGTGACTAGTACTAAGTGGAAACTGAACAGTGGTGTGACTAGTATTACTATAAGTATGGTATGGAAACTTGTAGAAAACAGTGGAGTGACTAGGATTACTGTAAGTTTGGTATGGAAACTTACACAAAACAGTGGTGTGACTAGTATTACTGTATGTATGGTATGGAAACTTGTACAAAACAGTGGTGTGACTAGTATTACTGTAAGTATGGTATGGAAACTTGAACAAAACACTGGTGTGACTAGTATTACTGTAAGTATGGTATGGAAACTTGAACAAAACACTGGTGTGACTAGTATTACTGTAAGTATAATATGGAAACATGTACAAAACAGTGGTGTGACTAGTATTACTGTAAGTATGGTATGGAAACTTGTAAAAAACAGTGGTGTAACTAGTATTACTGTAAGTATGGTATGGAAACTTGTACAAGCCAGTGGTGCGACTAGGATTACTGTGCGTATGGTATGGAAACTTGTATAAAACAGTGGTGTGACTAGGATTACTGAAATTTGGGGGGAATTGTAAAAAAGGGGGGTGTTTAAAAAAAGTATTTGGAAAAAAAAGGGACGGGGGTTTTTTTTTAAATTTAAAAAAAGTGGTGTGACTAGGATTACTGTAAGGGATGGAAATAAAAATTTGGGGTGACTAGATTTAAGTAGGTTGGAAAGTCAAAACGTGTGACTGATTACTGTAAGTATGGATGGAAAAAAAAAAGTGGGGTATAATTTTAAGTATGGTAGGAAACTTAAAACAGGGGTAATTTGTAAGTATTTGGAAATTAAAAAGTGTTTATATAGTAAGTATGGATGGGAAAATGAAAAAAATGGGTTACTAGATTTAAAAATAAAAAAGGGTTTTACCTGTTTAAAAAAGAAAAGGAAAATTTAAAAAAAGGTTTGGGTTTTTAAGATTTGGAAATTTAAAAAAGGGGGTGACTAATTAAATTGGTGGAAAAAAAAACATGGGTTTTAATATTAAAGGAAATTTAAAAAGGGGGGTAATATTAGTAAAAGGGGGAAAAAAAAACAGTGGTGTGACTAATTACTGTAAGTATTTTGGAAATAAAAAAGTTGTGACTATTTTTTGTAAGGTTGGAAAAAAAAAATGGGGGAAGTTTTTAAATATTTAAAAATTTACAAAAAAAGGGGGACTAGATTTTTTTTGGAAAAAACAGTGGTGTGACTAGTTTTCTTTAAAAAATTTAAATTTAAAAAAGGGGTGGTTTTTTTTTTGGAAAGTAAAAAAAGTGTGGAAATTTTTTAAATTTTTTAAAAAAGGGGGTGTTTTGTAAATTAGGAAATTTAAAAAGGGGGGACTGATTAAAAGGGGATGGAAACTTGTACAAAACAGTGGTGTGACTAGGATTACTGTAAATTTGGGATGGAAAACAAAAAGTGGGGTGACTAATTACTTAAAATGGTATGGAAACTTGTACAAAAGGGGGTGACGGATTACTGTAAGTATGGTATGGAAATGAAAAAAAGTGGTGTGACTAGATTACTGTAAGTTTAAAGGGAAATGTAAAAAAAGTGGGTTTACTAGGATTACTGTAAGTATGGTAAAAAAAAAAAAAAAAAAAAAAAAAAAAAAAAAAAAAAAAAAAAAAAAAAAAAAAAAAAAAAAAAAAAAAAAAAAAAAAAAAAAAAAAAAAAAAAAAAAAAAAAAAAAAAAAAAAAAAAAAAAAAAAAAAAAAAAAAAAAAAAAAAAAAAAAAAAAAAAAAAAAAAAAAAAAAAAAAAAAAAAAAAAAAAAAAAAAAAAAAAAAAAAAAAAAAAAAAAAAAAAAAAAAAAAAAAAAAAAAAAAAAAAAAAAAAAAAAAAAAAAAAAAAAAAAAAAAAAAAAAAAAAAAAAAAAAAAAAAAAAAAAAAAAAAAAAAAAAAAAAAAAAAAAAAAAAAAAAAAAAAAAAAAAAAAAAAAAAAAAAAAAAAAAAAAAAAAAAAAAAAAAAAAAAAAAAAAAAAAAAAAAAAAAAAAAAAAAAAAAAAAAAAAAAAAAAAAAAAAAAAAAAAAAAAAAAAAAAAAAAAAAAAAAAAAAAAAAAAAAAAAAAAAAAAAAAAAAAAAAAAAAAAAAAAAAAAAAAAAAAAAAAAAAAAAAAAAAAAAAAAAAAAAAAAAAAAAAAAAAAAAAAAAAAAAAAAAAAAAAAAAAAAAAAAAAAAAAAAAAAAAAAAAAAAAAAAAAAAAAAAAAAAAAAAAAAAAAAAAAAAAAAAAAAAAAAAAAAAAAAAAAAAAAAAAAAAAAAAAAAAAAAAAAAAAAAAAAAAAAAAAAAAAAAAAAAAAAAAAAAAAAAAAAAAAAAAAAAAAAAAAAAAAAAAAAAAAAAAAAAAAAAAAAAAAAAAAAAAAAAAAAAAAAAAAAAAAAAAAAAAAAAAAAAAAAAAAAAAAAAAAAAAAAAAAAAAAAAAAAAAAAATTTTTTTTTTTTTTTTTTTTTTTTTTTTTTTTTTTTTTTTTTTTTTTTTTTTTTTTTTTTTTTTTTTTTTTTTTTTTTTTTTTTTTTTTTTTTTTTTTTTTTTTTTTTTTTTTTTTTTTTTTTTTTTTTTTTTTTTTTTTTTTTTTTTTTTTTTTTTTTTTTTTTTTTTTTTTTTTTTTTTTTTTTTTTTTTTTTTTTTTTTTTTTTTTTTTTTTTTTTTTTTTTTTTTTTTTTTTTTTTTTTTTTTTTTTTTTTTTTTTTTTTTTTTTTTTTTTTTTTTTTTTTTTTTTTTTTTTTTTTTTTTTTTTTTTTTTTTTTTTTTTTTTTTTTTTTTTTTTTTTTTTTTTTTTTTTTTTTTTTTTTTTTTTTTTTTTTTTTTTTTTTTTTTTTTTTTTTTTTTTTTTTTTTTTTTTTTTTTTTTTTTTTTTTTTTTTTTTTTTTTTTTTTTTTTTTTTTTTTTTTTTTTTTTTTTTTTTTTTTTTTTTTTTTTTTTTTTTTTTTTTTTTTTTTTTTTTTTTTTTTTTTTTTTTTTTTTTTTTTTTTTTTTTTTTTTTTTTTTTTTTTTTTTTTTTTTTTTTTTTTTTTTTTTTTTTTTTTTTTTTTTTTTTTTTTTTTTTTTTTTTTTTTTTTTTTTTTTTTTTTTTTTTTTTTTTTTTTTTTTTTTTTTTTTTTTTTTTTTTTTTTTTTTTTTTTTTTTTTTTTTTTTTGGGGTAACTTTTTACTGTAAGTAAGGGAAAAGTACAAAACAGTGGTGTGACTAGATTACTGTAAGTATTATGGGAAAAACAAAAAAGTGGTGACTAGATTACTGTAAATATGGTATGGGGTTTTAAAAAAAGTGGTGTGACTAGATTACTGTAAGTATGGAGGAAACTTTTACAAAAAAGTGGTGTGACTATTTCTTAAATATGGTATGGAAAATTGTACAAAACAGTGGTGTGACTAGTTTTCTGTATGGTATGAAAAGTACAAAACAGTGGTGTGACTGATTACTGTATGGTTGGAAAAAAAAAACAGTGGTGTGACTAGGATTACTGTAAGTAGGGATGGAAACTTTACAAAACAGTGGGGTGACTAGTTTTCTGTAAGTATGGTATGGAAATTTTAAAAAAAGTGGGGGACTAGTATTACTGTAAGTATTAGGGAAAATTTAAAAAAGGGGGTGACTAATTATTGGGATGGTAAAACAAAAATTGTATAGTATTACTTAAGTTGGAAATTTTCAAAAATGGTGTATGATTACAAGTTGGTAGGAAACTTTAAAACTTGTACAAATTTTTAATAGGTATGGAAATGTAAAAACTGTTACTGTACTTAATATGGTATGGAAAAGACAAAAAGGGGGTGTAATTTCTGTAAGTATGGTATGGAAACTTGTACAAAACAGGGTGGACTAGATTTGTAGGTAGGAAACGTAAAAAAGTGGGGTGACTAGTTTTCTTTAAATATTATGGAAACAAAAAACAGTGGTGTGACTAGGATTACTGTAAGTATTAGGGAAAAGTACAAAAAATGGTGTGACTAGATTTCTTTAAATATGGTATAAAATACAAAACAGTGGGGTGACTAGATTACTGTAAATATGGTGTAAAAACAGTGGGGTGACTAATTTCTGTAAGTAGGGATGGAAAGTACAAAAAAGTGGTGTGACTAATTACTGTAAAAAAATGGAAAAGTACAAAACAGTGGGATATTACTGTAAGGGGATGGAAACTTTTCAAAAAAGTGGTGTGACTAGTTTCTGTAAGTATGGTATGGAAAATTTTACAAAAAAGTGGGGTACTGTATTTGAAAATTTAAAAAAAGTACAAAACAGTGGTTGACTGTACAAATGGTTTTGGAAAAACTTTTAAAAAAAAACAGTGGGGTGAAAATTTCTGTAAATATGGTATGGAAACTGGTACAAAACAGCGGTGTGACTAGATTATGTAAGTATTATGGAAACTTGTAAAACAGTGGTGTGGGTTACTGTAAGTAGGTAGGAAATTTAAAAAGTGTGTGACTAGATACTGTTAGTATGGTATGGAAACTTGTATAAAACAGTGGTGTGTAGATTAGTAAGTATGGTATGGAAACTGTACAAAACAGTGGGTGACAGTTACTGTAAGTATGGTATGGAAACTTGTACAAAACAGTGGTGTGACTAGTATTACTGTAAGTATGGTATGGAAACTTGAACAAAACACTGGTGTGACTAGTATTACTGTAAGTATAATATGGAAACATGTACAAAACAGTGGTGTGACTAGTATTACTGTAAGTATGGTATGGAAACTTGTAGAAAACAGTGGAGTGACTAGGATTACTGTAAGTTTGGTATGGAAACTTACACAAAACAGTGGTGTGACTAGGATTATAAAAGGTGGACTAGTATTACGTAGTATGGTAGAATTGTACAAACAGTGGTGTAGTATTACTGTAAGTATGGTATGGAAATTACAAAACAGTGGTGTGACTAGTATTACTGAAGTGGGAAACTTACACAAAACAGTGATGTGACTAGGATTACTGTACGTATGGTATGGAAACTTGTACAAAACAGTGGTGTGATTAGTATTACTGTAAGTATGGTATGGAAACTAGTATAAAACAGTGGTGTGACTAGGATTACTGTAAGTATGGTATGGAAACTTGTACAAAAAACAGTGGTGTACTAGTTACTGTAAGTATGGTATGGAAACTTGTACAAAACAGTGGTGTGATAGATTACTGTAAATTGTATGGAAATGTAAAAATAGTGTAGTAGGTATGAATTGGTATGGAAACTTGTACAAAACAGTGTTGTGATTAGTATTACTGTAAGTATGGTATGAAAATTTAACAGTGGTGTGACTATTACTGTAAATGTATGGAAACTTGTACTAAGTGGTGTGACTAGTATTACTGTAAGTATGGTATGGAAAGTTGTAAAAACAGTGGTGTGATAGTTTGGATGGAACTTGTACAAAACAGTGGTGTGACTAGGATTACTGTAAGTATGGTATGGAAACTTGTATAAAACAGTGGTGTGACTAGTATTACTGTAAGTATGGTATGGAAACTTCTACAAAACAGTGATGTGACTAGGATTACTGTACGTATGGTATGGAAGCTTGTACAAAACAGTAGTGTGACTAGGATTACTGTACGTATGGTATGCAAACTTGTAAAACAGGGTACTAGGATTACTGTAAGAAAGGTATGGAAACTGTATAAAACAGTGGTGTGACTGTAATAATGGTATGGTAGAAACTTATACAAGTGGTTGGTAGTTACTTAAAATGGTATGGAAACTGTACAAAAATGGTATGGAATGAAATATGGTGATAGGAATTGACAAAACAGTGGTGTGACTAAAGTAAGTATAATATGGAAACTTGTAAAAACAGTGGTGTACTAGGATTACTGTAAGTATGGTATAATGTAAAACATGGTGACTATACTGTAAGTATGGTATGGAAATTGTACAAAACAGTGGTGTGACTAGTATTACTGTAGATGGTATGGAAATTACAAAACAGTGGTGTGACTAGGATTACTGTAAGTATGGTATGGAAATTAAAAACATGGTGTGAATGTATTACTGTAGATATATGGAAACATGTCAAAACAGTGGTGTGACTAGATTACTGTAGTATGGTATGGAAACTTGTACAAAACGTGGTGTGACTAGTATTCTGATGGTATGGAAATTGTAAAACAGTGGTGTGACTAGATTACTGTAAGTATGGTATAATAAAAATGTGTGACTAGGATACTAAGTATGGTATGGAACTTGTAAAAAGGTGGATGTAATTACAGTATGGTATGAGAAACTTGTAAAACAGTGGTACTAGGATTACTGTAATATTATGGAAACTTACAAACAGTGGTGTGACTAGGATTTGTATGGTATGGACTTGGCAAAACAGTGGTGTGACAATATTACTGTAAGTATTATGGAAATTGTAAAAACAGTGGTGTGACTAGATTACTGTAAGTAGTATGGAAACTTTAAAAATGGTGTGACTAGATTTGTAAGTATTAGGAAGTAAAAAGGGTGTAGTCTGTAAGTAGGATGGAAATTAAAAAGGGTTTTGACTAGTATTACTGTAAGTATGTAGGAAACTTTAAAAAAGGGTGACTAATTATTAAGTATGGATGGAAACTTGTACAAAACAGTTGTGATTAGAAAATTTGGGTGGAATTGTAAAAATGGTTGGACTTGTACAAAAAGGTAAAATTAAAACATGGTTGGGTAATTAAAGTGGTATGGAAATTGTAAAAAGTGGGTTTTAATATTTGTAAGTATGGTATGGAACGAAA
>NW_025049880.1:0-14607 GCF_019279795.1 Protopterus annectens
GTTTAGAAAGGTGTAGTGAGAATCTTGGGGTATGGTGGGATCTGTAGCAAGCTACAATTTGGATTGCAGTCTTACCTAGTGTTAGTTGCACTTGAGAATTTCAGACACATTGTGTTGGCCAACTAGCCTGGTGGTGTGAATATCCTTGGTGAATATTGACTCCTCCACCTTTAGTGTTTGTCCTGGTTTGGTGGCGAAAAGTGTGGTAAGTTGTAGCCTGGTATTGCAGTGCTCTCTGGAGCCTTGAACCAGGTCTCAGTTACTGCACAGATATCGATGTTCTCCATTTTTAGGAATGCCTCAGAGAGTGCATTTGAGGTTTAGACTTCTAGCATTGAGTAGCATTACCTTCAGATTTTGCATGCTTGTACCTGTTACAGTGGTGGTTTTGTCCTTTGAGGTTTGCCTAAAAAAGCACTATAGGGTGGCAAGAGCCTTAGCCAGTAACCTGAATCCCAGGGCGACAGGTGCAGACCATCTCTGGCAAAGCATCATGGTCTATCGATCATGTCATCCCAGGCAGACAAATACTGGATCCTTTGAATGACACCATAAGCAGCCAATTGTTGAAGTCAATCATTTTTATCCTTATATTGTGGTATCATTCTGGCAGACAGGATGCTACTCAGGGCTAGGGTCCCTGCCTGGGCCACATGATCCGAGCTCTTCCGTGTCTCTTTTCATGTAGTCCAGGGAGTGCGTCTCAAGTCATTCACTTCAGCATGGACAATGACAGAGTCATATTTGTACTTGTTGTGACTTGAGTGCATGCTATGTGGATCCTGGCACCCGACAGGCAGCTGACTGTAATTTTCTCCTTATTCAACCTGGTGAGGGACATCAGTGTGCCAGACTATAGAGTCACCTATGACTAAAGTGTTGTACATTGTCTTGCCTTAGGGGCTGTTGCTGGGTGGCACACTGGTGTTGTGAACTATGTGACACATTGGTTGTGATTGGTGTTTGGCATTTCAGCTTCAGAGGTCTTTGTTGTTGAGGCAGGTTACAGTTAAGCCTGCATGTGGATTTAGTGTTGCTTATGGGTGTTGGTGGTGCATATAGAAGGGCTATGTGTTGCTTGAGGTGGTGTGGTGTTAACCTTCTCCTCTTGACTGTTTAGCACAATCTTGGGTGGAGAGCTTTTCTTCCATTTTGGCTATAAGTGCATCTCTCACAGGTTGTAGTGTTGGGTGGTAGGAGGAGAGGGTTGTCTGTGCATGAGGCAATTGCTGCATTGCCCCAGTATGCCAGATTCACCAGGTGGACAGGAGAAATCACTGGAAGCTGACCCTTGGACATGCCTGGTTTGGGTCTTTTTTTTTCTTTGTAAAGTATAGGAGCTGTTTCCAAGGTACTTTGCAATTATAGACTGTTTAGTACCTATTAATTTCTCCTTGTTAACAAGGAGGTTCAGTGTTGTATGAGTTTAAGGCTTCCTAGTGCTTTCCAGCATATTAGAGAAAGTGCTAGTCACAGGGATTAAAGGTAAGATTGAAAAGAATGCATTCTGCAGTGTGCACTAGAAGTTAGATGAAGGTAACTTGAGTTTACCTGTTTAAAAGTTAAGGTTTAGTGGAGAGTTACTATATTTTAAAACAGCAAGATGGATTGAAAGGTGTCACTTTTGTATTTTGGTACTATGAAATACTGTAGGATGGCCAATACATTTAAATAATTGAAGTGGATTTCAAAAATGATGATTTTGTGGATTAACAAGTTTCAGTGAAAGCAGAGAGAGAAATGAGATATATGGTCAGATTGTTACAAGAGACGGCAACTAGGAAAAGACAGTGGTATTTAACAAGACAACTTAAATGGGAGGGAGGGCGGGAAAATTCCTTGCCTGACTCCAGAACAGAGGAGCTGTGGTCTTTGAAGTTTTACATGCTGTTAAAAAACAGAATGCAAGCAAATCACAAGGTAAAGAAAAAACAAACTACAGCATTCAAAAATATAGAAAGGCAATAGTAATAAAAAACAAAATCAAACCAAACCTTTCCCTTCACAGCAAAGTGAAACAGAGTCTGATGAGCCTTCTAGTTAAGTAAGTACTAATGGGTTAACACCATGGTAATTGGTGGCACTACCGTATATCCACAGGCTGAATTATACACTTTTTCTGCAGAGCTGGTGATACAAGTTCCATTTGCCTGCCGGTGGGCTCTTTTGTGGATGCTTAAATGGCTGAGGGTCATATGGAAGCCAGCTTCAGCCCTGCAAACTGTTCAGACACAGTCCTCCATTTTGGCCTGAAACCGTGGGGACATATATAGCCAAACAAGGAGGTCCCAGGATCTAGCCTTGTGGATGCCAGCAGACCTGAAGCCAGAAGGTCTGGAGCCATTTTTGCTGTGGCATTTCTAACGTTCTGTCCTGGTTCGGTCGCAAACCCCTCTGGACATAGGGGCTTTATATTTAAGCTGCAGCTTATTTATAATGGAAACATGTGGGGTGTTGTATGGAAGCCTTTTGCAAGGTCCAACCACGCTTGTGTGGACCACATTCCCCTCATCCAATGACCTTTAATGACTGTTTCCAAATGCCGAGTCAAACATGTTTAAGGGGCAGGATCTGCACTTAAGAAAGCCACACTGGAGTAGAGGTCCAGTGTCCAGTAAGTCCCAATATCTTTTTATGCGTTCTGTGGTATTAATGCTGATCCTTTCCATAGCTTTGCAGAATGGCTTGTCAGTGATTCTGGGGTGGTAGCTGCGGAAGTATCTATTCAGGCAAATACCTTTGTGGAGAAGGACCACTGTTGTTGTACACTGCTCTTTGGGTGCATATCCTGTGGTAAGGCTGGACATTGAGCAGTAGTGTTATTTGGCATCTCCATTCTTCTTGAAGTCCATGTTGGACTCAGCCCAAGGACACCATCTCAAACCATTGATGCTGTGTGTTTTTGCTTTGTAGATGGTGGCTGTTACTCCTCAGCATCTGCAATGTCAGGGGGCCAAAGCACTCTGCTGGGATAGATATTTTGCATTTTGTGTGGGGGGTTGCACTGCACCTCCGTCAGGTTGGATGTTGGCAATATGTGTGTGTGTTTGGTATGTTGTTTGTAATATTTGAGTAATTCAGACTGCATATCTGTGAATTCCCAACAAAGGTTCACCATCAGTTAAGAAAGCCTTGTGATTATCCTTAGTGTCCTGTACAATTTGTATCTTCATAGGTTCATAGGAAAGTTCATACTAGGCTATCTGCCCTAGGGGCATTTTATAAGCCTAGCCAGAGTGTGTGTGTGGCTTTCGTCACCCCTTGATATCATGAATATTATGGCCATTTTAGGGATTTACTTTACTGTGCTTCTGTCTGGATGTGGACACAGTGAAGACCCCCAGTGTACATCTACGCATCATCCATCCACTTGGCAAGATTCCTAAGTTGAAGAGAGTCAGTGAGGGGCTCTTGCCTTAACATGGAGTGGGATTCTGTTCCAGAGGTGTAGGGAGCCTCTGGGTTATGTATCTGTCCCTCCAGCAACATCCTATTTCCATTGTGTTGAGGGTTGACATCTCTCACTCCTCACAGTCTCCGATGGATTTGGGTTTTTCTGGGGTGGAGCATGTCCATTACTCCTGTGGGTTGGACATGGCCTTGTACAACAGGCATGCCAGCACGCCTCTATGTAGGCAGTGCATGTGACTGTGATACAGCTGGGAATTGTCTACAGCCAGGCAGCATATGACATATATTTGAGACCCTTTTATCCTTCTTGGTGCGTACCTTTGAGGTCTTTCTACCTGCTGCAGTTGTCGGGTAAGGTACATCCCAAATGAGGCATTGTACTAGATTATGGGTCTGATAAAGAGAACAGTATAGGGGAGCACAATGACCTCTTGTTGAAGTAGATGTGGAATCCTTTCATGATCACGGTTAATCCAATATAGACAGTCTTCCTAGCCACGTTGGCAATGTGAGTGTCACATAACAGGTTACTGTCCACTTGTGCTTAGGTCCCCTGATTACTACTTCCATATATAATGGATTACCACCTATGTGGTAATTTGTAGCCAGAGTACCACCTTGTTTACAGGTATTTGGTGAAGGACATTCATACTGTCCAGTGTCTTCAGGACGGCTGGGTGGGGTTCCTGTGTGTGAGAGTGTGGTCTGTAGCATGCTACAGACTGTACAGCAGTTTTGCCTACGGTTAGTTGCATATGGGTGGTCTCAATGCTTACGTGACCATTGTCAGTTACCTGGGCGTGATGTGGGTGTCTGTGCTGAATATGGATACTCCCCCTCCTTTTATGTTTTGGTCCAGGTTTTGGGGCCATAACACATGATATGAGATATAACCCGGTAGTGCTGGTCTGCTGTCAGGAGCCTTGCTGCAGGTTTCTGTCACTGCATGGACATCGATGTTCTCCTTCCATGTACTGGGAGGGCCTCGGGAGCATGCATATTGAGGTTTACACGTCTGGCAATGGGCAGCATTACCCTTATGTTTCTTTCCACTTATGTTTTCTAGGGAGGTGGGTTAGTCTTTTTCTGCCTTGTTTCTACAAAAGGCTCTTAAGTGGAGGTGCCAAGAGCGCTTATCCAATATCCAGACAGTTTCAGAGGGTAAATAAGGTGCAAGCCATTCCTGGCACAGCAGCGTGGCTTGTCAAACATGACATCCCAAGCAGACAGACATTGGATCCCCTTGGAGATGACACCAGTAATTGTGTACACTTGGTTAAAGATGATCATTCTGTGTTTTGTACTGTGGCATCATTCTTGGTGAGGGTAGGGATGCTGCACACAGTCAGTGTCATACCCGCCTGGACTACATAATCGAGAGCTCATCTTTTGCAGCTCTCTTTCATGTAGTCCAGGGTACATCTCAGTCATCTACACAGCCAGCATGGACAAATGACTGCATCACTTCATAATTCTAAACTGCTTTGGGGTGACCTGGCTGTACTTTTTGTTATGTAGGCGTGATTGTAGCAGTTTCTACAGGCTAAGTGTTTTTACTGTACCCCTTTTCCCTTGTTCAAGCAGTCTGGGTGAGTGGGACAGCAGTGTGTCTGACTCATGGAGTCACCTATTACAACCGTGTATCAGGCATGTTGTTTCTCCTTCTGGCCTGTGACTGCCTTGGCACCACCAGCTTTGTGTACTATGTGTTGCATGTGCTATGTTTTGGAGGTGAAGGTGGTTGCTTGGGTGTCTGCTTTGGAGGCCTCTTGTTGATGTGGTGTGTTTGTAATTAGGGCCTTCGGGAATGTTTTTACGGTGTTTATGTTCTTTGGTTTGCAGTTGTGATAGGTCTATGAGACTGGGTTTGCAGTGTGTGTGGTTGCACCTTCTCCTTCTGACTAGTTTTGACGGGTACTGAGTTGAGAGAGTCTCAGCCTCCGGTTTTGGATAAATGAGTTTGCATCTCTCTCCACATATATTTGTATTTCTTTTGAGGGAGGGGAGGGTTGTCTTGTGTACATGGGACAAGGTGTAACATTGCCTCAAGATTCAAGAATTCAACTTGTTGTAGCTGGCCTTAGTGGATTGTGTAATATTGTAGACAGATTTTATTGCCATACTACTGGATCAGTGATTACTTCCCTTTTTATGTTTGCTCTATCATGTAGTGGCTTCCTCATTCTCTTGCATGGTTTGGTAATGGCTGGAGTCCACCATGCCAGATGCCCGCATGTATGGCATTGTGTCTTGGTTTTATTTGGGATTGTGATAATCCATGCATTCCTGTCTGTGTTCATGGTATGCCTGTATAACAGGTTCTGAGGTGTGGCCCATATTTTGCAACTGTACAGGGCTTTTAATGGATTCCCCACATCAGTTTGGAGGAGTGCAACTTTTGCTTTACACATGTTTTTCACTGTGGTTTTCTGGCCAGGGACTGTGGTCAGGATGTGTATATCCGGTGTGATTACTCTATGGTCTGGTCTTACCAGTGAGGGATACACTTCTCATCTTGCCATCCAATACCCATGTTGCTGATTATCACATCCAGTATGCTTACCCCTCTTGTGGGAGTGATACATTGTTCCTGGGCATTTTGGTTTATGGATTCTAGGAACTTTTGTCCTACAGTGTTGGAGCTAGTATAAGCAGGCTATAAACTGGGAGGCAGTTTTAGCCACTGTTACTTGACCATGGCTAGTCCATGCTGCTTCTTGTTGTAGTACCAACATGGGGGTGTGGTTATCCTTGACAATTATTGCTAGTCACCCTCAGCTTTATAGCTTGTTCCATGTTTTGAGGCTGTACAGCACAGTATGAGGTGTAACCTGGTAGTGTTAGGGTGCTGTTGTGAGCCTTGACCCAGTTTTCTGTTACAGGACAGATATCAACATTCTCCATACTGGGGGAGTTTAGACTGCATGCATCTTGGCTGTTTTAGACTTCTGGCATTGGGTAGCACATTACATCTAGGTTCTTATCCCTTTGTGATACCTATGGAGGTAGGTTTGACGTTTTGAGCCTTACCTATTCAAGGCACGCTGTAGGGTAACAACAGCCTTTGCCGAGTATCCATAAGGCCAGGACTTGATTAGGTGCATGCCACCCCTAGCTTAGGTGGAGCATCATGTCATGCTCAGCATGTATCATCCCAGGCTGGCACATCATTGGATCCCCTTTGACTAACAGCAATACTTCAGCCAATTATTGCAATTGATCATCTCATCGATCATATTGTGGCATCATGCTTGGTGAAGGGTAGGATGTTAGTCAGGGTCATCAAGGATTTGCATATACTACATGCAATTGCGTTACATTGCTTAACACATGGCATTCATGCCTTCAGGTGGTGCTGCAGGGCTGCCTTTGGTCCGGATGCACATACTACACACTCCCTGTACATGTGTGTTTTGAGAGCAGGTTATGTCATTTTGTGGCATCCCTGTTATTATATATGAGTAAGTCAGAGAGGGGTATCATTCCCAGGGTTAATACTGAGCCAGCGACAAGTTATGTGCTATCGTTGCCTCTTTGCCAAGGCCAGGCATTTTCAATACTGGGGCCACGCTGCTCTTCTTCTGCCTACCTGGGGCATGGCTCAGGGTTGTTCCTCCCTCACGAGTCACCACTCTGCCTGCCTGTGATGGCCTTGACAATGTTGGGGGCTGTTTGGTCTCGCCCTCATGCTGGTCCTGCTGCATACAGCCAAGTTTTGCTTCTATGCTAAGATCATATTATGTAGGCATACGCAGCATACCATGACAATTTGGGTACATGTAGTTGGTGAGTACTCGCAAGGCTCCACCAGATGTGTCCAGAGACACCGGAAACATGACTCTTTGAGCAGCCCAAACACACCACCTCTATTACATTACGCGGTTTGTGCGCGGTGCCTCATTACATGGCGTTTCCTGTTCAGGGTGTGTGTTCATTTCTGATGGGTGCTCATCAGCCACGGCTCCAGTGCATAACCTGCATCCCCACTAGGTGTCCATATGTGATGTCCCCATTGGCAACAAATGTCTGGTACAGCTGCGGCCTAAATGCCAGGTATATGGGAATCATGCGTAGCTCCTGAAGTGCAGCGTAGCAATAACACATTCACATTATTATGCCCTGGGGCATCGCTAACACACGACCTGCAGCAGCTGATGGAGGGAAGCCCTTAAGGCGATTAATAATGGTAGGCCCCTACCCTGCTCACCGGGCTGGTGCTTTGATGCATATGTGCGTGCAGTCTATTGCACCCACTGTACCTCTCAGGTATTCCGCTGGGCCATTTGCTGGAAGAGATGCATATTGCTGGGCCAATACCTCACGGGTGGCATTGGGGAAATATACATGATCACCGATTGCATGTGCTGACATTAAGCATCCAGGAACTGGTGCAGTACCCTGGAGGCTGATGCGCTGTGATATCCCCTATCATATCACCAGTTGGTCTCTGGAAGGTACCTGTTGCATAGTATTCTTAGGCCAACACATACCTTGGTTTCCACTGGGATGGGTTCCCTCTCTGTTGGTTCTTGTGTGTGAGGCGGGCCTGCACAGCTGGAACAATTTGCTGCAGGAGGTCTCTGTCCACTCTATAGCGCCTCACTATCTCCAGCTCATGTAACCCATCGGCGGTAGGTGACTCCTGGGCCTGTACACATTCTCCTCGCCTCCTCACTGTGGGTTGTTCTGGCAACTACTTCCATTTGTAATTGTCACCACTCCTCAGCAAGTCACCTATGTCTCCCCTCTTATGACAGCCATGGCAGCCCCCTAGCATAGCATCTGCTCTGAGTTCAGCTTTTTCAGTTTTCACTTCTAATAGCTTACTCCTGTCTCTTGCAGTGTCTCTTGAGATAAACATCCTGCACTGCTGTTTTGCAGAGTTTTAAGTGCTTGGCTGGGCTGTACCATTCTGCCCAAGCAGGTGTAATTGCCTCGCTTCAATTGTTTTCACCTGCTAGCTCCTAAAGCAGTATTCCCTGCTAGCTTCCTACTTCAATTCTGTTGCTTCCTTTTCTCCTTTCTGTTTCCTCACAGGGGGGGAGCAACGCCAAGATACCAGCAGAAACACGCTCACAGTATGGCTTCACACGCGGCGCACACATGCTTATACGGTTTAGAATCTTCTTTATTCAAGTTAAAACACACGCGGCACAACCAGTGCAAACAGTCTTTACAAGTCTGCCAACAGGCTCCCATACATGCTCAGTCTGCCTTACACATGCGCACACTGCCCTAACTTGTGCTCTCATGGCGGGCATTATCGCGGTAACACTGCATGCCCAGCAAGAAACGGTGTAAGCAACAGTGTACACCTTCCATTTCCTGACTTTCCCATGCTTATCTTGTGGCACTCCCTCTTCCATGATATGTGTCTGACATCTGTCATGTATCACTGACCTCCAAATGAACTGCATTTCTTTCTGCCAGCTCCCCTGTGATGTCACTCTATCTCCTACTCTGTTCCTCCCCCTTATGTAACTCTTGGCTACACTCACTCAGAATGTGTCTATTTGCTATGTGACAGTGGGATTCAGTATCCTAACACTCATTTATTATATCAGATTGCCTTACTAATGCTTTCAGTTACATGTCTTAGACTCAGCTTCACCCCTTAGCAACCACTTCAACGGGTGGCCATGTTGTTTTTTGGTCTGCTGGTCCCCTGCATTGTGGTGTTAGCCATGATAGCATAAAACCCACATTTGTGGGTTTATAACCTTCATTTTATGTTTTATATAGCTAGCTCGTTTGGCGCTATATAAACATTACATTTAAACACCGAAACACCTAAAAAATATTTATTTCTTAAATTTGCATTGGGGTACTCTTTGCACAATGGCCACATATTTGGCCATTGGCATGCTGCCCGACACATATGCACCCTTTATTTGAGCTGACATGGTCTATCAGGGCTTTTTTAGCAGAAACGTACTCAGTTGTCAACTGAGTACATTTCTGCAGCCAAAACCGACTCTTACACATCGGCTGGTTTGGGCTGTGGTGATCGCTAACTCTACCTCATTTGCATGCCTTCTCGCTGCAAGTGAGGTGATTAGCATTATCCACGCCCCACTCCATGTAAGAGAGACGCTTTTGGCTGGTCTCTTTACACGGAATTTCGGCTGTTCCTGGATCGCGAGGGCAGCATGGAGTCTTTACACTACTCTTAGACTCCGCGGCAAAGCCTTCTGAATCCTGCCTTAGTAGCCTAAACAGCAACGGAGATCTCAAGGCTCTCCATTGTTGTAAAGATTTCTATACTAATGGAAAAAGTCATACTTAATCGGACCTTTTTCCATTAGTGTAAGTTCTGATTTATAATACGCACGCTGACCAATCAGCGTGCACGCTTTTGGAATATTAATGGGGGTCGTTGCATTAATGAAGTTTTGTATCCACAGTTGGTGTGGTTTAATCACGATGGGCTTTGCCTTGTGATTAAAATAAAGCCAACGGTGGGTAAATTTCAATATAAGACAAACCACAGAGTCGGTTATTGCTATTATAATAATGACATTATTTAAGAAAAAAAAATACTTACTTTTCTTAAATAATGCCTTTGCCAATTTAACAACGCTTCATATTGTTCTTCTCACTGCTGGTGGTATCCTGTTGTTTTGTTTTGATGTACTTCGTGCATGCAGCTATGGGACTCATGCATGCTCTCTCGTGATACCTGTAGTACATCAATGTATTGAAAAGGAAGCAATGGAGAAAAAGAAAGTCTCCGGGTGCTCCATTTTTGTTTTCATTGTTTTTTTTTTTTTTTTTATTACAAAAATGTTTTCGCTACATTATTAGGGGTAGGAGAGAGAGAGAAAGAATGGAGGAATGCAAAAGAAAATCAGGAACGCGGTCTTTAGTTTTAAATAACATGCCTGATTTTCTTTTTTATTTCCTCCATGCTGACTCTGGTATGTTCGGAGTCCAGAGTATAATTTTTTTTTTATTTTGTGTAAAAAAAACAAATAAAAGTTATGTAATAAATGAATAGACAGAAGTCCGGGTGACCGGACTTTTTTCCATTGGCACATTCTAGGGTGTATGTCTGATGAAGGTTGGGGGATTACCTCGACCGAAAGCGCTTACTACATTAAACAGTCCGCGGCAATTTTTGGTCTCTGCTTGGTCTTTGCTTTCTTTACTTTTCTTTTATTTTGGTCTTCAGCTTGATTTTTACCAGTTTGTCACAGTTTCCAGTGAACGCTCCGTGGGGCAGAGAGAAGGCATCATAGATCAGTCACAACCCTTTTTTCCCAAGAGGAAGAGTTAGTTCCTGGAAGTTCAACATACTGAACCAACGGACAGAATAAGTGAAGCAGTCATTTAAGCGATTTCAACAGACTTACGGCTTTAGTTAATATGTTGTTAACCAGCAGATAATCTATCGCAGCAAGTTCAAGCTTGTAATATTAGGAACAGTATTAGTCAACAAGCTGTACCTGATGGGAACGTACCAGCGCAGTATCTTGTTCCCTGCCAACGGGGCTGATTCAGCCAGCTCAGCTGCAGGCCAGGGTGGTAGCACGCCTAACAGCTTGTTGTGAACCAACAGCTCAACGGAAACTAACCTGTCGGAGCAGCTTTTACATCGAACAATGCCATGGTGAATAACACAGACGGCGATTTTGTAATAATGATAAAGCACAATTTATTCACCTAGTGTCAGCTTTTAGCCAATAGAAGGACTTTTTTTCGCCATTGGACAATAAACTTGTAATGCAGCCGCTTATTTCGACGCGTGAACAATATGGTGAGCTCATGTTCATTGATAACCCAATTTATCTCCAGATAACAAACTGTTTCACTGTAGAAAACTTTAATTAGAAGTTTTATATTTACAGAATGTATAAATTTAAAAATAATTAAAGGTTACGCCAGCTGCAAGCATCTCTTGCAGGATTAATTAATAATTCTGTGTATCATCAAGAACTCATTGCTTTTATTTTGATAAACAGGGCACTGAGTTCTTTAAATTCTTTGATTAATTTTAGTAACGGAACTCAATACACCAAGTGGATTTAACATGAATTGAAATGTTTCTTCAGAGTCATTCTGAGCTTATCAGATATAAATACGACATGCAAGGATTTTATCTAGCATTGGATGCAATCCATTAACAAATTAGTGATTAATAAGAAAAGAAAATTGGATCCAGATTGCAAAGAATATGGTAACAAAAGGCGACCTCTCCCTTGAATCAAACCAATTTGTTTTAATACAAACAACAATCAAGTTATTGATTCCCTCCCTTTAAGTGGATGCACAAGACATCAACGACAACTCTGAAGCGCCCAAATTAGGAAGAAGTGAGTTTACTAGAAATCAAAGCCATCATGCTAATAATGTTATTACAAATGGTAAACCACAACCAGGGTCAATAGGCTTATAATTTGAATGCCAACAATCAGGGTTTTTACATGGGGATGGCTTGAACCCTGGCATGAGCAGGAACAACAAATTTCTACATCCAATCAGAGAGGGAGAACACAGAGGAGGAGTGAAGGAACCAACGGAGGAGATAAGGTAATATAGATGACAAGCGTCTCTAGTGTTCTTAACTAGTCAGTCAGAGATTTTAAGATCTACAATTATACAGTACTTTACTGTGGAATGAATGTTATTCATTTTTTATCGAGGTCTTAGTTTTGTGCCGGATAAGAAAATGCAATGTAGCTTCGTGAACTATTGTAGATCTAGAAATTATATGTGCGCAAATTAAATTTGCATTCAGATCAGGTAACACACCATCTCTTTATGATACTGCTACAGAGCTTCACATCTTTTTAATCCCCATTACATACCCTTTAATGTCTTGAGAAAGTGTGTGAGAAATGATTAAGATCAATGGTCAATAGACCTAATTCTACAATAGGAAATCTAATACATCTCAAGAAGAAATAGCATTTTTGTTCTTCTTAAAGAATGCAACATTAGGTTATGTTCCAGATAAAGGAGGGGGTCGGTATTTATGGATGAATACCCCATGAGAATAGGTTATTAGAACATCTAGACCTGGATAGTTATATACAGTCCAGTTTGAATGAAATACATACAGCATATAATAAAAATCAAAAAGAATTTTTGGATGATTTGTTTATTGAAGGCATCGTGACAGACAGTGACACTTTCCACTATCTAAAACATGTCAGTCATTTATACCTCTACTTTGTTTACATAATTAAAATCCAAAGATTCTTAAAAACCTCCTTAGACTAATTGTGGACGGACGAGGGTCCATTACATGCTTGTGCCAAACTGGTGATGAGATTTGAACCTTTATTAAAAAACAGCCTCAAATCTTTGCAAGTGATTCTTGAGCATAATGTATAGACAAAATATGCTGATACAAATTGTATATTCTTAGTGGTAGATATCAAAGATCTATATGCTATACCCAGAAATTAGGCATTGAGTGGACAAGGACTTTATGTTAAGGAAAAAGCTTTAATGACTTCAGGATGAACTTTGTTGTCCTTACTAGTTATTATTTTGTTCAATAATTTTCTCACCTTTAAAGGACAATTTTTATCTTCAGAAACTGGGATTGCAATGTCACCTGTGGTTGCAGCTTTGCAAACTCTGTCCTAGCACATTGGGAAAATGAATTCCTCTTTCAGAACACTTTATATACACAACATGTCACTTGGTACAATAGGTACCAAGATGACATGTGCTTCTTCTGGAAAGGGCCAGTTGACCTAATCCCTCAATTTATGGAAAGCCTTTCAAGTATGACTAATTTTTTACAATTTACTTACTCAGTAGGTATCAATGAGATGTGCTTCTTAGATGTAAAACTAAGTAAAGATATCTTGAATAATAAATATAAATCGGAGATATTTAGGAAGCCCACACACTCTAATTCCTTTCTTCACTTCACAAGCTGTCACCCCTTTCACCAGAAGAAAAGTGTGGTGAAAGGACAGTTTGTGAGGGCTGCTAGGATGGTGTCGGACAAAGATGACTTCATAATTGAATGTGATAATTTGAGCAATAAGTTTGCTATGAGAGGGTATCCAAACACTTTAATTAAGGAAGTTAAGGATGAGGTAGTCTCAAAACGAAATGCAGGGCATTTCCGACCCCTAATTGGAGGTGGTACCATACAAACTAATGTAGAGTCATCAAATAAAGACACATCACATTTTAACATTAATTTCATTTTCACTTTTTGTGTTGATTTTCAGGAAATTAGAGACATCATAAACAAAAACTGGAATTTTATTATTGAAGACACAGAATTAGTGAAAGCTATTGGCATAAAACCCAAGTTTGTTTATAAGAGAGGTATGAATTTGAAGAGTTTATTGGGCAAGTCTAGCCATAAACCAACAAGGACAAATATTGGTATGTCAAAATGTGGCATGTGTCCTCAATGTAAGCACATAAAGACAGGGAATAGTGTATGTATTAGGGGGAAAACCTATGCCATAAAAGGGAGATATAACTGTGATAGTAACAGAGTTGTGTATGTGGCAGAGTGCACAAAATGTTATGCATTTTACATAGGCAAAACGGAAAGATCATTTAAGAAGAGAGTTTATGAGCATCTTTATGCCGTAGGCAGAAAAGATTTAACAAATGCTCTTGCCAGGCACATTCACGATGAACCTGATCATAGTTTTGCATTTTCTGTCATTCAACAAATCAATATCAGTATTAGGGGTGGACCATGGCAACTTTGGTTAGAAGAACAAGAATTACTATGGCAAATTAGAACTGCAGCCTATATTTCTCCAGGTCTTAATGAGTATGCATCATTAAAAAGCATACTAAAATTAAAAGCATTAATGAGGTGATGCCAGTATAGCTGGCTAGGTACAAGTAATAATTATTAAATAAACATAACACAACATAAGGCATGTAATAATATTGTTATAAGTATGATATTTATTGGCGAGTGTCAACTTTGTCTTGTTTTGTTTTGTTTTGTTTGGTTACATTCTAGGGTTTACAATGGGCACGCTGGTTGGGTTGGCCAATCAGCATGCTCATTTGCAAATTTTAATGGCCAGTCATTGTATAATAAAAAATATACAACAGTGATCAGAGTTACTCAGGAGAGGACCAACCAAAGCATTGGTGACCCGCAAGAAACAGACTTTGTAAATAAAATATGAAAGACATAATTTCCTTTTTGGAGCAACTGCAATGGTGTAACTTTTAATTTAAGTGTGATTTAGTCTATAG
>NW_025049881.1:0-14075 GCF_019279795.1 Protopterus annectens
CGATTAAAACATTTTTGAGTAACTGTCATTCATTTTATGTTGGGCAAACTTCACGACCAGTTAGGCTACGGATTTCAGAACATTTGAGTGACATTAGATGTAAAAAAACATCTAATGCATTATTCAAACACACACTGATACATAATAAAGCTCAATTTCGTTTCACCATAATTGATAAAATTATTGGTGATAGAAGTAACAAAGGGGGTTGGCACACTAAACTTGACCTAAAAGAAAAGAAGTGGATCACCAAACTTGGTGCTCTGTTAAATCCAGGATTAAATGAACACTTATAGTATATAATAATAAATATAACAAACATGGATTTAACATAAAATTTTCTATACATGATATGTCATCACATTATTTTTTATTATTTATTATTTTTTATTATTTGCTTTCATGTATATGTCTCCTGCATTTATTATTGCAATACCAGATATATTATTATGTTTAATATTAATGAGTTTGATTGATTGATTTATACAACCAATCATTGAATTGTATGTTGTATATAAACACCAAATTTTTCTGAATGGGTTCTGTTGGTATACACTGAAGAAGGCTGGGTTTGAACCTGGGCCGAAACCGGTATGTGGGACCTACTTGGTGTTTTGGTAGTTTATTAATGCATCAATAAACTACTTTTCACAGTCCGATTTTTGTTGCTGGCGTTCTCTTTTGTTATTTACTTGACTTGCAGCCGTGCAACTCCTTGCGTGCAGGATATATTTTGTCAGAAATATATATACCAAAGACACCGTTGGTGACATTCATGGACAGTCAGCATAATATTGTACCCTGGACATGGAGCTGACATGGCTCTTTTTACTGGATGAAAATGTCTAAATGGTCAGCGTAACAGTGAGATTTTTAGGTGTTATATCCTTGAACTTGTCTGGGGCTTTTGACAGTTTCATTCACCACTCCATCTACAGAATATTTTGGAGTTTGAATATTCACATACTGGTTGGTTCTCAAGTTAACTTCACTGCAGAAAAGTAGGCTGTAGGATGGGAAAAGGCCAGAAGTCATTTGGGGTAACAGCCTCAGAATAGTCTGTGGTCAACCAACTGCTACTCTTCTTTTCTGCAAGTGATATGTAAAGCTATATGTAATTTATTTTTTCATGTCTCACAACCTTTTTTGTTTCCATCTAGATATTAAGTAAGCTGTCATGTAGCCAATGCATTGAAAATTTTTTTTTTCTTCCACACTTCATTTTGACTTGATTGTCTCTCATAATGATGGTTTGGAACCCAGGGCAGCATATTTAAAGTCCCAGTTTTTGTGGTTTTGAGCATAGCTCCGCCCTTTCTAGTTGGCCAGGCCCCTTCCTGCTGGCCCCCACCTTTTGATTTGAAGTCACCAGCCACCACTGCACATGAGAAAGTTTAAGTTGGGGTGTTCCAGTGGTGAATGTACAGTTTGCTCCTTAGGCAGTCTTCAGTTAGTCACTAGATTCTGCATATACTTCCTGTCCAAAAGCTGGTTCTGTTCTTGTTCAGCACCAGGATAAACTATATCCCTAAAATGCCAAAATGTGAACAAATACCTATCCATACCTTACATCTCCTTATTCTTCCTTCTTCACTCACTTCCTTACTTCTATCAATTTGTCTGCCCTGGCTTTCTTTCTAAATATACCGTAAGCCTGCTATTCTCTCAGTTCATATTGCAGTTCCTGTTTGTGTTATACTAACTTACTGGTAATATCTCTAGAAAACCATCAAAAATTTCTCTATTAAGTCATTATCATATAACTTATCTATTCTTAACCAATGTTTTCAGATTATATCTAATTTGGTATAATTATTTAAATTGTGACTGTTTTTTGTATTATTTTAAGACTGCAAAATTATTGTTCTTAAAATGTTTTGTAATACTTTGGAGCTTTTCTCCTTGGGCCTCCACTGAAAATAAATAAATAAATAAATATACATATGCTAGAAAAGAAATTACTTCATTATCTGTCCCATCAGCTCACTGATTTCTTTCATTAAAAGAGTAAAACACTGCTAATTTCAGCGTCTGGTTCTACAGGAACCTTTCATGCTGACATATCTGGTGTTAAAGTGGCTCTTCAGTGTGTTAGTGGTATGATGAAACCAAAGTTGTTGACTGCTTCTGACTTGCTAACTACACCATGAATATAGCTGAAAATCTGGTCAAGAACCAACTAAAGCCTTGTAGGCCTAGTGGCAGTAGTTTCAATGCAGCAAGTACAACTCCAGTTGTATTTGAGACAAATGAAGCCTGGTTATTCATACCTACAAAACTTTAGGGTGCCTTTTGTTAGGCTTCTGGTAAGCAATGGACTCAGAGCAGACAATCCTGAAGTCAGCAATGTACCTGACAATGTACTGGGAGTAAGGAGTAGAGCAGAGTGTCAGTGCTGATGTTTCAGCAGTGTCCCTAGTACTGCAAGGACCAGCCTAAAGACAGATAATTACTCTAAAGCTCTGAATACTTAGGTCAAGCTTTTCTTTAGCTTCCATGGGTCTTGGGAAAAGGGGATTCATGTAAAGCTTTGCTCTTAAATCTTGGAGAGGAAGCTTGATGAATAGACTTTATTGTGAGAGGAGTTATTTGAAAAGAAATTTTTTTAACTTTCCTGCAGTACACTGCTCAGTGGCTGCTCTGTCTTCCCCCAATTAGCCCATTTGTTTCTGCCTGGGAATCATTATCGACCCCTTCCATTCTCCAGTGACAGTCACGATGTAGGGAGTGGGCTAACCTGCTAATCCTGGGGGGTAGCCTATGCTCTCCCCCTGATAGCAACCCCCTTGGGAACTCCTCCAAGCTCCTCGATCACTGTCTCCTGAGGGGAAGCATGCCTCTTCATGCCAAATCCATCTTGGCTACAAGGTTCATTTGCACTATTGATATGGCAGTCTTGGCAGGCATGACTTCCACTAGGGTAAACACCTGATGCTCCTACTAGGTACCAGTCACCTGGCAAGCCAGAGCAACCTCCTTCCTCACAGGATGGGTGAGCCAACAGTGGCCGCCCACTCCCATCCTCCCCAGCAAGCTACTACAGGTAGCTACACTGCTCAGGGCTTTACACTATATTCCATGGAGCTGGCTACAACTTGAAATGTAATTCTCAGCTAGAAACTGAAGAGTCCAGAGAGCAGGTGCCTTTGTCTTTGAAGCACCTCCTACTTGATTAAGAACTTCTTAATCTAAGTTTAGAGGAGAGTGTAAGTCAACTGCTTGCAAAAAAAAACAATTGTGTTATCTGCAGCTACTCACTCAGTAAATGGACTTAGCCAACAGTCTTGCAGTATTGCTGCAGTACATACATCATCAATGACTCCTGATACACATTGGCACTTCTGGAACATCACTAGTGACCCATAGTGTTTACAGTATGAAGAACCTTAACAGAAACCCCCAAACACTTCATAGTGATAGGCATTACAAACATTTCATTTGTAGCAATGCCGTGATCTATCTCCCAAAGAAGTGTGGCCATGCAGTGGTCCAGTTACAAAAGCCACATAAAAAGGATGGATAACCAGAACTTCTGGAAGTCAGGATGAAGGCAGCAATTTCACACATTTGTACACATATACAAAGTGACTAGAAATCTAGTAAATTACCAAAGTTCTTTCTTAGTACTCTGGCAAAATCCTGATCAAAGCATTGGTTTCCCTCAATAATTGCACTTTGGTCCTTCTTCAAAATCCTTGCCTAAGCCATGGAGCAGCACTCAACTCCATCACAATCTAAACAAAATCCAATAATACTGTCTTACACTGAGGCTGTAAAAAATCTGCACTAAAGCCTCTTATAATTATCTTGGTGAAAATCCAACACCTCAACCCCATCATACACAAGTGAATCAGAGTCATCTAGATGCAAATTACTTTGTCACTCCAAACCAATGTACAAACAAAAACATCTTAGTGACAGATGACTTTATAGACAGGCATGCAGATTCTCTGCTCACAAGGCTGGACAAAGAAAGGGTTACAGTAAGCTGTCTTTAAGGTGCCAGGACCTCAGCTGTCAGAAGGGCTCTAAAGAATCTTTCACCAAACAAATATGACTATGACATGGCTTTAGTCCATGTGGGCCGTGAATGACCTGGACACGAAATCCTGATGGATTTGCAGGGAGACATGCTGAAACTCTTCATGCAAGTGACAAATGCAGGCAAGATACTGGTCTTGAGTGGAATCCTTCTTCTCTGAGAATGATGCATAAGTACAAAGAAAAGATAACTGAATTCAAAAATTGGTTCAGTAGTTAGTGTCATTCCACGACCATCAGGTATGTGTCAACATGGGACGAGATGCTCAACAGTTTAGAATTGCTTCACCAAAGATGGCCTACACCTCTCATTTCAAGGTTTTTCATACTGGTTAAAAGGCCTTTACTGCCTCAGTAGTGACTTTTTAGGCAGAGTTTGCCTTATGAATATTCCAGTATTATAAGTGGTGACCATTTAAAATGTAGGGACCTGCACTGCAGACTTTGAAGATATGGAAACTGAATGGCTGAAAATCTGGGCTTACACAGATTTAGTACAAGATTGCCATTTCTCATAATATTCCCTTTTCTCCAAGGTAAGGTAATCACAGTGTTGGTATATGGGGGCTGGGGGGGGGCTTGCCCCCTACAAAAAAATCAAGTTTAAATGAGAAGTGCAATGTTCAGCATTCCATCGTCTGTATTTTGAGTGTTTTTTTTTTTTTTTTTTTTAGTATCTTGGGTCTTGGTAGTGCTAGTCTTGAAATTTCAATAGGGAGTCATAATGAACATTTGTAATCCAAAAGCAGATCACATTAAGGTGGCTCTCTGTGTCCATGTTTGTGTAATAACTTTGACTTGATTTAAATACAAAAAAAGCATTCCTTCCATTACTGGGTTTTGCACCTACCATACCTTCAGGCCTGATGGGGTGGAGTCTCCATATTTGTTAAGGGCTACATCAACTCCAGACATATTCCCAGAGACACACAAACCAAACTCACTGTACTCACCCCAAACAGTATAAACTGTCAATTCATAGCCTTCATAGCCTTCTGCAGGACATTCTCCATGTCACCCAATAATACTCACCCTAAACAGTATAAACTATCAATTTATAGCCTTGTGCAAGTCATTCTCCATGTCACCCAATGATCATGTGAGATATGTAAATATATTACAAGAACTTCCTATTAACAAGAATTCCATTATATTGAGAGAGATTGACTACCCCTAAATAATCTGGAGCACCTATGCCTCCTTTGTAGGGTATCCCAAGAAGTTCTTAGACTTAATAAATAAAACTCTCTGGAAAAAATAGTCAAAATACCCACTGAAGGACATAATTTCCTAGATCTGGTCCTTATGAACATAGCCTCTTCATGCACTGTGCTCCTAGTGTCCCCTTAACCCTTTGAGTTTAATCATACATACATACATAGACATATTTCAGGCATAGGCAATAATGCCCTTCTAGCCTGACAATATACCATAATAGTTGCTCATATAAGTGTCCAGCCTTTTCTTAAAAATATCTACTCTAGTGTTTGCCTTAACGTAATTTGGTAATCTATTCCATGCATCAACTACTCTCTCAGAGAACCAATTAATACACTTCCCATTCCTATAGAATGTTCTACATAGGTTATCTGATGATTCTCTACTACTTTTTGATAAACTCAAGCATTCCCAGAGGTAGCTGTCTCTAAATGCCCTATATACCTAAATAAGATATCCTCTTGAATACCTGTATGAGACACAGTAAAAGTACAAATATTTTAGTCTTTCATAATAAGTTAAATTTTCACATCTATGGATGCCCTTGGTATACTTCTTATTTTATATTGGCAAAGATCTTACAGAAAATATCTCTGAATTCAAGGATTTCAGCTGTATTAAAGTTATCTAATTCAATGATGAGGTTACTAAATTCAATTATGACAGCAACAGCTCTGACCTCAAATACTAGCTTTATGAAAGAGGTCTATGCCAGTCTAAAGAAATACATAGAATTGGCTTTCTAATCTAGAACCAAATATAATAGGAAATTCAAAAACAAAACAAATCACCTTGGTGGTCTACCAACATAAAGTGTACAAAAAAAGAAATAAACTCCTCAAACTATATTGCAAAACTAAATACAACTTAAAAAAACAAAATAAATAAATTGTAAAATATATATTGCAAAACCAAACCTGCCATAAAAAGGATAGCATCAAATTAGTACTTCTTCTTCTTTCGGCTTTTCCCGGTTAGGGGTCACCACAGCGGATCACTGTCCGCTCATGATTGGCAGTGGAGTTTTACGGTGTCGAGTTGCCAGCCCAGCGCCCAACCTTCCACAGAAGGTATACACATGTATGCCCTCACACCTAGGGCCAATTTAGTGTGTCCAATCCACCTATTGCATGTCTTTGGGATGTGGGAGGAAACCGGAGCACCCGGAGGAAACCCACGCAACCACAGGGAGGACATGCAGACTCCGCACAGAAGGCACCCCAGCCGAGGATCGAACCAGAGAACCTCTTTCTGTGGCGGCTTAGCTAACAGCTGCACCACCGTGGCCGCCCCAGTATCAAATTAGTACTAAAAACCTGAAAAACACTAATAGGTCTCTCAAAGCTGCCCAGGAACTTAAGTTAGTATTTGAATCTAAGGCCAATTATAATCTTTCTTTAACTGCATTATGAAATTAAGGAGTAACACCCAGCATTAGTCTGAACATATTCAAAATGGCACCTCCCATTTGGGCCCAACAGACTTGCCAATATATTAGTAAACAAATTTAGTGCTATATGTATCCCCGAGATGTCCAACCAAACTCCACATATCCTTGAATCTGTTAGTTCCCCCATTATCACAAAGGAAAATTAACTGAAAATGTTATCGAAGACCAAAAATACCTCTTCTGTGGTGCCTGACAGTATACCTGGTTGTCTAATAAATAGTGCTAAGCATGCCCCTGTAGAAATGCCCTCAACACTTTTTAAATTTGTGTTTAACAGATTTTGTTCCTGACGTTTGGTGTACCACAGTGGTGATGCCCCACTACAAAGGCAGACTTACACTGAACCAAAAAATTATATGACCAGTAGTCTGGCAAACAACATACATAAAGCCATGGAATGTATTACAACTGGCCTCATCAGACTTGGCTTTATTAAGAGAGGATCCTGCCTAATAAATCTGGTAAACTTCTTTGCAAGGGTCACACATACTTTTGACAGCTGCCATGCTGTTCACACTACATTCCTTGACCTGGCCAAGACATTCAACACTATATTCCACACAGGTATTGCAAATAAATTAATTGCTTTAAAAGAGATCCCTATAGTAAAATAGATAGCAAACTAGTTGAAAGACAGAACCCACACACTGCAAGTAGCAGGTGCTTCATCAGACAGTATGGAAGTAATTAGTGGAGTCCCTCAGGGCTCAGTGTTTGGACCCTTCCTTTTTTGCATTTACTTTTCTGATCTCCAAATAGGAAGCCAAGACCCTTGGCCAACTAAGTTTGCAGATAACTGAAAGCTGGAAGTTATTTTCTAAGTCTCTTTCTGGTACCCATATCCTCCAACAAGAACTCATGAATACCCAGTGTATTGAAAATGGACTAAAATTAAACGATAAAAAGTGAAATAGCATTGGTTTTGGTAAGCCAACTCTCCCTCCAGCATATATCATTGACAATACCAGAGTACAAAATAAAACTGTTGTAGTTAGAGACCTTGGTGCTCAGGTTGATATTTCCCTCTCTTTCAATCATCATGTGATCACGTGTAAGTAATCAGAAAATCCTTCTAGTTAACGCAAATCTTATGTGACTATAATTCCATTGCATTCATTATTGATAAGACCAGTTATTTTGTACAATGCTCCCTGCAGAATGCACCTCACTAAACATACAAAACAATTAGAAATACCCTAGACATTCCTGATGAAGAAGATAACTGACTTGAAGACTCTGAGCTACCAGGAGAGGCTGGAAGGGGTGTTCCTGTATTCAAGTGTATGATGTGAGCTATGCCCAGTCTTCTACACTATTAGAAATCCAAATATCCTGCTTCTCCACAATGCAAATAATTTGTTTAATATGAGAACCAGGGGTCTAAATAAAATGTATTGGAGGGACAGATTCCTCACACAGCAATTCCCCCTCCCTTTGGAACAGACTGCCCCTGCAATCAAACTGTGCAGTACATTTTCCTCCATTAAACAGAACCTGGAGGATTGTATGGGTACCAAATTACTACAGGTTTGATAAACCCAGCCCTCCTAGAGAAGGTGGCATAGACTAAAGGTGGGCACTGGCAAGGCATATATGGCCATGAGGTGGTATTTCAAGGCAATTCATGGTAGAACTATCTGCTTCCCGAAAGTGACTAAGCTGCATTTGCCCATACCAGGCGTTGGCACATTGTTTTTAGATCAGGAGTGGATTATAGCATCTAACCAATGCTGAAATACTGACATATCAGAAGGGAAAGGGCACATGTAGCAATTCTGCAGTTTTCATGAGAATCTCTGGCATTAATCCTAGAAACTGATTATAATCAACATATGGAGGTATGCTATTACAATCCAGTCGTTTGAGAGTGCTAATAGATATAACCTGTCACTACAGTCTTAAAATTGGAATCCGAGTTTAATTTTGCTTTTGGTGTTTATATGGAATCGTCAAGCTTTCTTTTGTTACATTAGTAGCTTAATAGCAAAATTTGTAGTCACAGAATTCAACTCAGTGTCTTCAGCCAAAACTGTCTGCACTGTTTCTGTCATATTTGCATACCTGAAGCTTCGGATTAGTTGTTGATAACTCTGTCTTCAACTTTATCAACAAGAGTTTATAAAATAAGTAGTGTTCTCCAGAGAGATTCTGATTTCCCAGACCCTTTAAATGGCACTTACTAAAAGGAATCCAAAGTGACCTGAAAATCTGCAGTAAATCTTTGAAAATGTTACTGTTCTGATAACTGCTAAGCCAGAGTACCCTTTATGAGTTAATCCATAGACTTGATTCATAAATAAATAACTCAAATGCCTCCATGATCACATCTAAGCAGACAGTTTGACCTTGTTTTTCTGGGTTTGGATTTGATGTAGTCGAGGTTTTTTTGTTTGTTTGTTTTTTTGAGCTTATCTAACTGTGTCAAATCAAAATAACCAAATTATTCACTGCATTTAGAGACACGAAAAACAGCTATTCAAGCATTAGTAAAACAAACTCCACACCTTTTACACAATTCTTTTGAAACAAATCTGTTTATGGGAAAATGTTTGGTGGTATTTGTTGCCTTTTTAGATGCATTACAATTCTAACACTACTCACAGGACAAAAAAAAATCTGCTTCATTAATTAGTGTGGTAGTGGCAACAGTACAGACCTCAAGGAGACAAGCTAAAAGAAAATAAAGTGCAGTATGCAAAGTAAAATACATAACGACTTAAAAAACTGCAGGACAATTTCTATGGTAGGTCATTATCCTGATCTAGCTTCTGGAAACGTTTGTGGATTGGAGGCCTAATTACAGATTCACAGAGTCATAGCATTTACAAGGTAGAATCAGTCCATGGACCAAAGTCACCTTTTGCCGTTATCTACCCTAATAAGGAACCTCCTGCATACAGGAGGGCAAATGAATCAGTGCCCCCAGTTTGAGTGTGAAAAAGGCCTATCTGGGTTAGTGCTCAACCCCAGTTAATAAATAAATATATTTTCAGACACCATCCTATCATCAAGGTTTGCATTCAAGGAAGTGAGGCTATCCCTCTGTTTAATGTGCAAGCACAATTACACCAAGGGGGGAAACAGTGAGTTATAAATCTGTCCTTCGAGCATGTCTTATTTTTTGCTGCTAGAGATTTAACTCTTTAGTTTGAGTGTTTGTGAAACTATTAGTTTTATGGAGGTTTAGGTGTACTGTTTTTGAAAATCAAGGAGAGTTAGGTCTTTAACAGCAGTGAAACCTAGACATAAATCTCCTCACGGAAGTATAAAAGACAAGAGTACAGCGATAAAATGTCAAGCCTGGCTTGCTACCTGAGGGTCTTAAGTCCAGTCTTTTTTTTTTTAGTTAGAAATCTCTGGGGTCTTTCTAGCTGTGTGATGTGTTGGGATAGTTGCACACTAAATGCAGCATGATATTCTATAAATGGCCCAATCAGGGCAGAGTACAGAGAAATGATAACCTCTTTTGGCCTAGATGAAACACCTTTAGTTATCTAATCGGGCTTGACAGAATGATTTCCTGACTGCTGATATTATTTGGTGGTCAAAGAACTGAAAGTTGTCTATGAAAGTTCTAAGATCACTGATGACCATATCAGTCTAAACTGAGACTCTGTCTATACTATAAGCTTCTGCCAAGATTTGGTCACCAAAGGTGACAATACTACACTTCCTTTGCATTTAATTTGAGGTCGTTTTTAATTCAGCACTGATTTATATGGTTTAACTCTTGCTGTAGTAAAACAGTATTGGATGCTGAGTGAATGACAACACCAAGCTTGCAGTTAGCACCAATTTTATTTAAGTATATGTCTGGGTTAGTGGCTTGGAGATGTCAGAATTAGATGCCAAACAGAAGGAGTCTAAGGACTGAGGCCTGAAGAGTTTCACTAGTTACCTTTTTGCTTTATTAGTGGGACCTACTACTTCAGCTACATGGGTCCTATCAGTCAGACAGTTTGCTACCCATCTTACAACATAATTATCTACAGTTAGGGCTTTACACTTATTTATGATTCCAGCATGGAGAATAGGGCCAAAGGTATTAGCCAGACCCTGACATGCTGTATAAACTACATAGCCACCATCTACAGCTTTAATGACTTTCTCAAAGAGGTTTACAAAACTAAGATGGGATCTCCCTTTGACAAAACCATTGCTGTGGGTATATCACAATAAGAATTTTTATATCACAGTTTATGAAATCAGATACAATACTTTTCATGGCTTTGCAAATAGGCTTGTTAGGCTGATAAATTTATAGTTTCCAGGATTTGAGGTTGCCCTTCGCCTTATGGAGTGACATAACTATAGCCATTTTCTGAACCTCAGAAACTTACATTGTCACTATGCTTAACTTGAGCAGTTTTAGGAGACATTCAGAAAGGACATGACTGGTACTGCTAAACAATCAGATGTGTTGCTGATGTCCACAGAGATGGTATTTTTAGCTTTAGGCACTGCCATTAGGACATGTTCCATAGTAATGTAGGGAAAGGAAGATAAATTTGTAAAATGTAAGTTAACCCTAAATTTGTCTGCAAGTATATTAGTAATATCTTTATGCTCAGAGTGGGTAATAGCATTTTGAATTATTTCAAAGCATTAATATATGCTGGTTAATCACCTTATGTAGTCAAAGAAGGTATGACTATCCTTGGCTTCAGATACCAATTATAATTTGTGTTCCTCTTTGATCTTCCTTACAGCAACATTCAGATGTTTGCAGATTTTTTTGATAGAATCTTTAATGTGGGTAAATTGTAAGTCATATAGGCATCAATTATAATTTTTCTTATTTTATAGCGCTATTAAGGCAGTCATTCCATCAAGGTGACTTAGTTTTTTATATTTCCCAATATATCTGGTTATCAACAGGTTTATACTGCTTATAAGAAGAATGTAAAATTCATTGCTATAATTGTTAGCTGAGGCTACATGGGACTGGAAATCTTGTGGCTAAATTAGAAAATGCATCATGTATTTTTATTAGGTTTGTCTTAAATTCAATAGCTGCTAGGTTTCCCCTGAAGATTCCACCATACGCCTCCTGTCTTTCCATGTTATAGACAGCCTGTCTGTGGGAAATATGACTGCAGAAGAAAATTACTGATTTGTGATTGGATTTGACCAGAGATGAGGGTAGTATAGAAATAGTGCAAATAGGTGTGATGTTAGTTTGGACAAAGTCAAGAAGATTTCGACCCCATAGTGGGCTGGTTAGCAGTTTGTACAAGTGAGTTAGCATTTACTAAGATTAGAAATACCCAGCCCAACCTTTGTGGTATAGGTGCTTCTATTAATTGATGGATAGTTGAAGTCACCATCAAAAATTTCTAAATTCAAAATCAAAACATTTTATTTATGGGTAGTTCAGTAATTACATTTAAAAATCTTTCATTGTTCTCCAGAGACATGGATAGTGACCTATAGTAAGCTATGACTTGATAATTTGTCTTGTTTAGGTCAATTTAAGGACATTAATAAATAAAATAAATTAAGTTCTGTTTGTAGGTTGTAAACAGTCTGTTCAGGAATAATTGCCTCTCTAACAAATATTGACACTCTCCCAGAGTTTCCAGCATGTCTGAATATGTGATAGGTGCTAAACCTTGGCAAGGAAAGAGTGCTGTCTTGACACAGAAACCAAGTGTCTGTTACAACATAGATATGAATTTATTCAAGTGACAGAACAGCCCCAGAATCTCACTATTTGTAGTTAAAACTTCTGACATAGAGCAGAGCAACCCTGATATGGCATAGATTGAAATTTACAATAATTATTTTTGTTATGTTGAAATGTCTTGAAGGTGAAATGTGCCTAAAAAAGGCCCCGGGGGGGGGGGTTCCCCTATGATGACACCAGCTACTTAGTCAGTTGTTTATGCCAATTATCTTCTCCTTGTATCTGGGTATCATTTTACATTGAGCTGATGAGAAGGAAGGACACTCAACAAACTTCAGACTACAATATATAACATTAAGTATCCTGTTTTTTGTTTATTTTGTTCTTTATTTCTTTGTTGTTTATAGCACTTTGTGTACTGTGTATTTTTTCTAGCTAGTTTCACTGTGTGTGAGGTATTAACTGGAAATTGTCCACTCTTATTAAGCATCTGTTGGGTTGTTTGTTTATGATAACTTGTTGCAGTTAAACTCTTTTTTCTAGTGGCTCCTTTAGCTATTTAAAACTTTCATTTAAAGGCTCACTGCTGCTTTTCAGCTGTGAGTAACATTTCTACAGTTTGTTCTAAGTAGTGGGGATATTTGTAGCATTTCCATATTCAGGCTTGTATTTGGGCCTAGTGTTTGTGGGCTGTGTGTCTGAGCACATAATTCAAGGGACATCTTGTTTAGCCAAAGCCATCAGGCATTTCAGTGAGAGAGAATTGTTTGAGGTCATTGGCTGACTGAGGTCTCCTGGACTACAGCTTAGACTAAGCACCTCATTAGTTCTTGATTTCTTTCTTAAAAGCTGTCTCAGGTTTCAACTTTCTGTTACCTAAGAAGCTCAGTTGTGAGTCTTCAGCCATTTTACAGTGAGCTGATCGAGAGGAAGGACACTCAGCAAACTTCAGACTACAATATATAACATTAAGTATCCTGTTTTTGTTTATTTTGTTCTTTGTTTCTTTGTTGTTTATAGCACTTTTGTGTACTGTGTATTTGTTCTAGCTAGTTTCACTGTGTGTGAGGTATTAACTGGAAATTGTCCACTCTTATTAAGCATCTGTTGGCTTTTTGTTTATGATAACTTGTTGCAGTTAAACTCTTTCTATTGGCTCCTTTAGCTATTTAAAACTTCCATTTAAAGGCTCACTGCTGCTTTTCAGCTGTGAGTAACATTTCTGCAGTTTGTTCTAAGTAGTGGGGATATTTGTAGCATTTCCATATTCAAGTGTATTTGGGCCTAGTGTTTGTGGAGGCTGTGTGTCTGAGTACATAATTCAGGGACATCTTGTTTTAGCCAAAGCCATCAGGCATTTCAGTGAGAGAGAATTGTTTGAGGTCATTGGCTGACTGAGGTCGCCTGGACTACAGCTTAGACTAAGCACCTCATTGGTTCTTTTGAGATTTCTTTCTTAAAAGCTGTCTCAGGTTTCAACTTTCTGTTACCTAAGAAGCACAGTTGTGAGTGTTCAGCCATTTTACAGTGAGCTGATCGAAGGAAGGACACTCAGCAAACTCGGAGCTACAATATATAACATTAAGTATCCGTTTTTTTGTTTATTTTGTTCTTTATTTCTTTGTTGTTTATAGCACTTTGTGTACTGTGTACTTGTTCTAGCTAGTTTCACTGTGTGTGAGGTATTAACTGGAAATAGTCCACTCTTATTAAGCATCTGTTGGCTTTTTTGTTTATGAT
>NW_025049882.1:0-13708 GCF_019279795.1 Protopterus annectens
CCAACTGCTTCTTAGGTTTCACTGTGATACTGACATCTACATAGGTAAGGTCAAAGTAGTTCCCTTCAGGTTTCCTGGCTTACGCCACACAGGAAAGTTATTTTCCTGTGCCACTGTTGAGTAGAGACACAGAAGTGAACCCTGGGGGGTATTTCCTATTTCCCATCCACTCATCAAGATTTTTCTTGGAGTGCTAATGAAGAACATTGCTTGACATAGATGGGTAGCCTGTTCCAGAGTATAGGAAGTCTCTGGGACAGGAATCTATCCCTCCAGCATGTCCTGTTTATTGTGGTGACAAGGTTTAGGTCCCTAGAGCGTGTAGCTCAGAGGGATTGGGATTTCTTTAGGTGTAGCATGTCCAACAGCTCTGGGTTTGACATAGCTTTATATGTTAGGCAGAGATCACCTTGGAGAAGGCGATATGCTACGGAGTAAAGCTGGAGTTTTTTGAGACGGTCAGTGTAGGGCATTTGTTTGAGTCCAGTAATCCTCTTTGTGAGGTACTTCTGTGGCCTTTCCAGCTGCTGCAGATGCTTTGTGAGGTACATTCCAAAAGGGGCATTATACTCTATAATGGGTCTAATGAGTGTCGAGTAGAGAGGAACAATGACCTCTTTTTTCCTGGATGAGAACACTATTATGATGAGGTGTGCCACGTAGAAGGACTTCCTGACTACTGTGGCGATGTGACTATCAAAGGATCCCAAGGTCTCTTATCACACATTCGATGTTAAGTAGATTGCTGCCTGTGTGGTAGTTCATGGGTACAGAGTTTTTACCAAAGGGGATGACACTGCACTTTTTGGTATTGAGCTTGAGGCCATGGCTCTGACACCAGGCATCTGTCTCAGCGAGGCCCTTCTGCTGGATGTCCACATCATTTGGGGACTTGACTATGGCTCCTAGTTTGCTGTCATCTGTGAACTTTGATAGCCAGAGGCCTTCTGTATTAGCCTGTACTTCAGAGAAGTAGATACCAAACAGGAGAGGTCCCAGGGCGGATCCCTGTGGTACTCCACTTGTCACTGCTTTGAGGTCAGATTTTGAGTCTGCAAATTTTAAAGTGTGGGCTTTGTCAGTGAACCAGCCCAGTTGGCAACCCATCTTGTGACGTAGGGATTTATACCTAGTTTAGTGAGTTTAGCTATAATTACAGAATGGTGGATGGTGTTGAAAGCCTTGGCGAGGTCAAGATAGGCTGTGTGAACCACCTTACCCTCATCTACGGCTTTGGTGACTGCCTCAAAGAAGTCGATCAGGTTCAGGAGGCATGATCTGCCTTTCACAAGCCCGAACTGGGTGGGATCCAGAGTTTGGAGGTTACCAATGTCTTTGTTAATGAGTTCCATGATGATACATTCCATGGCCTTGCAGACCAGGCTCATCAGGCTAATAGGTTGATAGTTCCCGGAATCAGTGGTGGCTCCCCCTTTGTGGAGTGGGATAACTGTTGCTGTGCACCATTGAGTGGGCACAAAGCCTGATGCAAGGCTATTATTGAACATGGTGCTTAAGTGGGGAGCCAGTTTGTTCTGAAGTTCATGTAAAATGCAGTCTGGGATGTTGTCCGGTCCCATGGATGCTGTGTTTTTGGCTTTAGAGAGTGCAGATTTTACCTGCATAGTTGTGATTACAGGGACTCTGCATTCTTCCTGTATAGATATGGGCCCTTTAGGGGTGAGGGGGGTAAAGTTAGCATTGAACCTATCTGCCAGGATGTTGGCAATATCATATGGTTCTGTAATTTTTGTGCCGTTGTGCTGTAACTCAGGGCAGATTTGGGTGTTGCCATCGAGATTCTTGACATAGCTATAGAATGCTTTGTGGTTGTCCTTAGAATTAGTGGCAATTTTGTTTTCATAGCTAGCTTTGGAGGATCTTATAAGGGATCTCAGCTTCTTACTGAGGCTGACCAGAGAGCTCCTCCGCTCATGGGATTTTAGTCTCCTTTGCAACAGTTTCCTCCTTCTCTTGTACAGTTTGTTTATGGCAGGGGACCACCAGATTGGCTACCTTTTTTTGGAGGATAGCGTCTTGATTCTGTTTGGGATAGCATGATCCATGCACTCATGTAAGTGCTTACAGAGTGCATTTGTGTAGGATTTAGCAGTCATAACTGTATTGTCCATCTGCATGGGTGTCATGAAGTTCACCACTTCTTTCTTAAGAAGCATGAATTTGGCTTTGGAGAAATTTTTTACCATGGTTTCCTTAATGGGGGGGGGGGGGCATTATGTGGATATCAAGGGTGATTAGCTTATGGTCGGATCTGACCAACGAGGAGTTGACTTCAGGTGTGGAACACTGGTAATGTTGGTAATGACTAGGTCTAGGATATTGTTGCCCCTGGTGGGGGTGTGGATAAGTTGATCCAGGGCATTGGAGTTTATGAATTCCAGAAAGCGTTGAGCCAAGGACTTGTTACAAGAGTAGTTTTCCCAGTTAATGGTGAGGTAGTTGAAGTCGCCCATTATTAGGGTGTTTGGTTGAACCCTAATATTTTCCAGTACATCAAGAAAAGAGAAGTTGGAATCCTGGGGCATGGTGGGGGATCTGTAGCAAGCTACAATTTGGATTGCAGTTTTGCCCAGAGTTAGTTGCACTTGGATAACCTCAGATGCATTATGCTGAGCAACTAGCCTGAAGGTGTGGATATCCTTAATGAATATGGACACACCTCCGCCTTTGGTGTTTCGGTCCAGGTTACACGGCCGAAAAGTGTGGCATGAGTTATAGCCTGGTAGTGCAGGGGTGGTCTCTGGAGCCTTGAACCAGGTCTCAGTCACTGCACAGATATCGATGTTCTCCATTTTAAAGAGTGCATTTTGAGATTTAGACGTCTAGCATTGAGTAGCATTACCCTCAGTTTTTGCTTGCCTGTTCCTGCTACGGTGGTGAATTTGTCATTTGAACCTTGCCTAAAAAAAGGCACTATAGGGGCAGCAAGAGCCTTAGTCAGTATCCAGAATCCCAGGGGCAACAGGTGCAGGCCATCTGTGGCAAAGCATCGTGGTCTGTCGACCATGTCATCCCAAGCAGACAGATACTGGATCCCCTTAGAATGTCACCAGAAACTTAACCAATTGCTGAAGTCAATCATTTTGTCCATGTACTGCATTATCATTCTGGGCGATGGCAGGATGCTACTCAGGGCTAGGGTCATACCTGCCTGGGCTACAAGATCAGAGAGCTCTTCAATGTCTCTTTTCATGTAGTCCAGGGAGGTACATCTCAGGTCATTCACACCAACATGGACAATGACAGAGTCATATTTGTACTTGTTGTGGAGTGACCTGAGTGCATTGGTTATGTAGCGGATCCTGGCACCTGACAGGCAGCTGATAGTAACCTTCTCCTTGTTTAGCCTGGTGAGTGGGACATCAGTGTGCCTGACTGTAGAGTCACCTATGACTAGTGTGTTGGGTACGTTGTTTTGCCTTATTAGAGGTTGCTTGCGTTTCTGCTTTGGAGGTCTCTGTTGCTTAGACAGATTATTATTGAGAGCCTCCACGAAGGTTTTTGTATTACTATGTGTGGATTTTGGTGGTGTAAATTTCATGAGACTATGTGATGAGTGTGGTGTGGTGCAAATATTTACCTTCTCCTCATGACTGTCAAGTCAAGGCTTGTCTGTGTACATAAGGCAATTTCTACATGAACCAGATAACATCCAGAACCTGTTTACGTAGAAAGACAGATTGGTTCGGGGTTAGGAAATAAGCAAAGGTGCCAAATTAAGTGTCTGCAATTTGGGATGCATGAATTCCCCTTCCCTCTGGGTCAGGAAATTTGGAATCTGACGAAAATGCTATGGAGGCAGCAGAGGCAGGCTGCGGAGGTTGACCTTCAGGGTTCCCCATTTCTGAGTTATTAGGGTGAAGGTATTTCTGTTGAGTTGCCACTCATGTGGGTCCAGAAGGTTTCTGCTTAATTGGTCTGCCAGAGAGTTTAGAAAGCCTGGTAGGAATTGTGTTAACAGGCATAGCTGCATGGAAGAAGCTGTGAGCCAAAGGGTCATAGCCAGCCTGCATAGAGGGTAGGAGTGAGTCCCTCCCTACTTGTTGATGTACCACATCAAAGTGGTGTTGTCTGTTTTGATCAGGAGAACCCTTGAAGAGAGAAGGGGTTTGAAAACTATCAAGATGTGCTGCACAGCCATCATCTCTTTTAGACTGATGTGCCGAGGGATTTCCTGAGGGCTCCAATGGCCCTGTATGCACCTGCCATCCAGGTGTGACCCCCCCCCCCAAGTGTAGTCTGATGCATCTGTGGTGAGGGTCTGGGTAGAGTGGGGTGGGGAGAATGGCAGTCCCTTGTTGTGGGAGCAGGCTGTTGCCCATCAAGGAAATTCCTTTCTGAGACAAGGAATTATAGGCAGAAGAGTTTCCAGGTCTTGAGAGTGTTGACACCAAAGGCTCTTTAGGTACCATTGAAGTTTCCTTGTGTGCAGTCTGGCACATGGAATGAGTAGTATGCAAGATGCCATGAATCCCAGAGCTTGCAGGATCTTTCTTGCAGATAGCTGGGGTCTGGTGGCTAGTTTTGAGAGAAGTAAGTTGACAGGAAAATGTGTTACTCTGGTGTAAGGAATGCCATATGGGATGCTGTGTCCAGACTTGCTCCGAGGAAGATTATCCTTTGGGTGGGCACCTGTTTGGATTTCTTTTCACTGATTGTGTATCCTAGGGAGGTTAGTGGTGTCTTTATAAAGGTCAGGTGATTGAGCAGCTTTTCCTGGCTGTTTGCCTGAATAAGGCAGTCATCTAAGCATGGGTAAATTTGAATATTTCTTTGTCTGCAAAATGCAATGGACAGAGCCAGACATTTTGTGAAAACTCTGGGAGCAGTAGATAAGCCAAAGGGAGCCACAGAGAACTGAAAGTGTTGAGATCCTGGCCTGAAGCGGAGATATTTCCTGCATGATTCCCTGATAGGAATGTGGAGGTAGCCTTCTTTTAGAGCTAGGGTGCTTAGCCAAGCATCCTTAGAGAGCATGGGTAGCAGCTGCTACCAGGAAGGTGTTTAGAATGGTTAGATCAAGGATGGGGCACCAGGTGTCCTCTTTTCTGGGCACCAGAAAAAGTCTGGAGTAGAAGCTTTGGCCTATCTGTTCTGCAGGAACATGCTCTACTGCACTCATACAGAGAAAAGGGAAAGTATTTGCTTTTGAGCCTTTGCCCACTGATTTGGTGGTAGATCTGGGAACCCTTTTGGGGTTGGAAGGGTAAGGAAGGAGAATTTGTATCCCTGAGACACAATGTTCAGAACCCATTAGTCCTTGGTTATGGTGGCCCAGGTGCTTGAGTGAAATGAGAGTTTTCCTTAGGCTAGATCTCTGCATTCCCTGGGGCTGCTGTCTGGGGGGAGGGGGGGTCTGTTTCCACGGGCCATAGGCTGGGCTGGTTTACTCGGAGCACGAAAGGACGAGTGCTTGGAGGGACAATGCCTGCTGAACCTAGGGGAATGGACCTGTAAGAAATCCTTAACTGTTTGCATAGATTTTGCTTTTTCTTCCATCTTTTTTTAAGACCTCTTCTGCCTTAGTGCCAAATAAGTTATCTTTGTGCAATGGGGCATCCAGCAATTTAGATATGATATGGTCTGGCAGAGGTTGTTCCTGAAGCCATGCATATCTTCTAATCACAGATCTAGTGATGACTGCTGCCCTGCAAGAAGCGTTGAGGGTGTTAAAACCACAGTGAAAAGTGTGTTTAGTTATTTCACTTACAGAATGCATTACGTCTTGTAAATCTTTAGATTTTTCCCAAGCAGGAAAGGAAGACATTTTTTGTTTAAGGATTTCCAAGGTATGTTGCTGAAATTTCAACATATGGAACTTACAACTTAGTGCCCTGATAGCAAGAGTAGCTGAGGTGTATACTTTTTTTTACCCCATCTGTCCAATGCTCGGAAATCCCTCTCTGAAGGGGTGGGATTCTTAGCAGAGGTTGCTTTAATTCCCTTTGGCCCTTGACCTCAGGGTCAGCTGTTGGATTTTTAAAAATATATTTGCGTGAGTCAGGGACTCTATAGTACCTGTCTGGTTTTCTGGGAGCAGGAGGTAGGGCATCAGGAGTCAAGATGGATTCAAAGAAAACATCATCTTCAACATCCAGGACTGGGGGGATGGCCAAGGGTCTGTGCTGCGGAAGATCTAGGAATTCCCTGAGTCTCTTTATAGACTGAGGGTAGTCCTGACTCTCCCATTGGAAATGCTTCCTTAAAGTATGCAGGGTTTCCCCAAAGGAAAAATTCTCTGGAGGAGAGGCTGAAGGAATGGAGTCCTCTGCATCAGAATCCTCATAAGTGGAGAGGGGTTGCATGTCTTCATAGTCAGATGCATCAGATTCATCTGACTCTTGTTCAGACAAAACTACAGGGGACAGATCTCTTTTCCTTTCTGAGGGGGTAGCTTGGCTTCCCCTGATCAGCATGATAAAGTCTTCCACCATTTTAAGGATTTGAGACTGTTGCAAAGTAGCAGGCATCTGAGAGTGGGCCGTCAGTTTCTTGGGTGTGGTTCGAACCCTGGTTCTAAGAAACTCAGTCGTTTTTGAAAGAATGGTAGTCGCAAAAGAAGACATCGGTTTGTGTCTAGATTCAGTAGTGCGAAGGACTTCCTCGGATGCCAGTGCCTGCTCAGCGGCTCTGGACCCATCCATGGTAGAGATGACCACAGGATCCTTAGATGAAGAAGAGTTTTTTGGCATACCAGACTCCAAAAGGGTCTTGGTAGTGGCCTGCGAATCAACTGAAGTGGGCATCTGGGGCTGTGAAAGCACCTCACTGAATACCGGAGGACTGATGACTAGCTTAATGGAAGCATTGTAGGTAGGTTTGGACCTGTGCGGTCTGTCTCTGTCTTTATCTTTACTTTTTTTTTGGAAGATCTGCTGTCAGATGGCTTACCAAAGCCATATTGGTATTCGAAGACTGTAAACTAAAATATTTGGCTACAATAAGGGCCCAACGATGGCTAGTTCTGGCATTGAACAAAGCACAGATGCGACAACGGGGGACACCGTGGTCTGGGCCTAAACAAGTGTCACAGTAACAGTGGAAGTCTTGGTGTGGTATTTGCTTTCCACAGGCGAGGCAATTCAATTTTTCTGACATCGGTTAGTGCAAGAAAAAAGGAACCCCAATGGGGTACTTGGCTTTAGAAGAGTTCAGCTTCAATTTGGAGATGGAAACTCAGCTAGCAACTGACCGGCACTCGTGTGAACTGCTTCTGCTTCGGGTTCCGCTGCAAGAAAGACTGATGTAATGGCGTCAGCTGCCTTACTTTATACTACTGACAACTTGACGTCAGTCCTCAAGTGACAGCAACTGAGGCAGAAATACTGGTATTCAGGCCGGCTGAAGGCTACCCTGGCAGGGATAACCCAAATGAGATGACTGCAACAGTGAAACACAAAGAACACCTACCTACACTTTCACCACCATCACCTGAGTCCACTCCTTTCTTATTCACTCCTATAGCCTGACATGTATCTACTCTCCTCTCTTGTCTGCTGTGAACAATTGTTGCAGTTCCTTCCATTCAGCTGTTCACCTCTGGTTATATTATTTTATAGGAAAATGCATATGTAGTTTTAAAATAACTGCAGTCCTTCATAATCTGCAACATTTAGTTAGCTTTCAGTTATCAGACAAAGCCATTTGGTTCCAGCAAATTAATTTTCTAAGATAACATTGAAGGAATACAAGCATGTGTTGTCTTTCCATTTGCCTGTCAGAGCAAAACCTCAAAGGTCCACCAATGCAGACCTTTCTGAAACACGAGACTCGAAACACAGCTAATTCTGCATTGTGCTTTGGTGGATCTAGCACAAAACAACCACTGACAAGATTTTGAGAGCCACATCAATGAACAAAAAATGCTTGAAATACCACAAGGGTGAAAACTAACATTGCATGCATCGTTTTTTTTTTTTTGGGGGGGGGGGGGCTCTAAGCAAAAGTACCCTGAATTTATTAAAACCAGAAATACTACAAATACTATAAATATAGAAGATTTAGGATCTTTGCCTGGAAGTGTTTATATAGGTATTTTTATACCCCAAATAGACTCCAAAGAATTGTTCCTCATGTGGATAACAATTGTTGGAGGTGTGACAGGCAAGAAAGAGGTAATTGGGAACATATTTTTTGGGAGTGAGCTGGCAGACTGTAAAGATTCCCTGCAGACCGTTCTGCCAGAGATTCTGGGTGAGTGGATTGAACTGACTGGGGAGATGATTTTTTTGAGTTATGCTACAGACTCGGAATTGCCTAGATACAGTAAAGTTTTGCTGAGTCTAATTATGGTGGTTGTCAAAAAATTACTAGAAAATGGAAATCAAAGTCTAGAACAGCTTTACTAGAAGCAGTGAATATAGTAACAGAGAGAAAACAACTGGAGTTGGGATCTTTAGGAAAGGGAAGTAACAAACTACATAAGAAAAAATTGGGAATTTTAGGAACAATGTATGCAGAGAAGGAATGAGGTTTAAGAGGCACAAATTGAATGAGCCATATGATGCTTAACTGAGAATGACTGGATGGTTTACAAGTGATTTATAATGTTTACAACTACAGTTGTTTCAACGGTGTCTGTGATGTAAACTGGTTGCAAATAAAGTGGTATCATTTTGTATGTTTTTCATTTATATAAATGTAAGATTGCATTTGTCATATGTAAAAATTTAATAAAGATGATCGGAGGAAAAAAAAAGTTAGACTACTGTCTGTGTGTGTCCCCAAGTCTCTGTCTACTGAGTCAACTCCTAAGGGTTTGTTGTCAATATGATAGTTACCAGGAATGGATGACTTTTCAAAGGATACTATTTTGTATTTCTTGGCATTTAGTTTTAGTCCATGGATTTAACACCAGTTATTTGTCTGTGTCAACCCTTCTTAGAGAACACAAGTTTCGGTAGGGGGTTCTATGACTGCTCCTAATTTGCAATAGTCTGCAAATTTGGTCAGCTAGAGGCCCTTGACATTGGTCTCAACTTCAGAGAAGTAGATGCCAAAAAGGAACAGTCCCGACACCAATCCATGAGGGACTCCACTGGGAACTGGCCTCTTTGTAGATGTGGACTCTACAACTCTAACTTCCTGGGTCTTGTCTGTGAGCCAACTGGCTATCCACCAGGTGACATAAGGGTCTATACCTAACCTCTTGAGTTTGTCAACAATGCTAGAGTGGAGTATAGTGTCAAATGCCTTGGCCAGGTCAAGGTAGGCACTGTGAACTGCTTTTCCCTTGTCCATTGCTTTGGTCACCTTCTCATAGAAGTCCACCAGGTTAAGTAGGCATGACCCACCCTCGAAACAAAACTAAACTGAAGTGGGTCCAGTGTCTGGAGGTTTCCTACATCCATTATTGATCATTTCCATTAACAGTCTTTCCATGGCTTTGCATATGAGACTAGTGGGACTCATGGATCTGTAGTTGGCTCATCTTTGTTCAAAAGGACAGTGGTTGCTCTTCTCAGTTTGTGAGGTACAAAGCCCATTTGGAGGCTATGGCTAAATAGTGATTACAGAGGTCCTGATATGTCATGTTTCATGCTATTTAGAAAGTAGTTTGGAATATTGCTATGACTCATCGATGCAGGTGTCTTGGTCTTAGAGAGATAGAGAGCACAGAGGGCCTGTTCTCTAGTGATAACTGGGGGAGTAGTATCTGAAGGTGTTTCCTGAGGGGAGGCTATGGAGGGACATAGGGGTAAAGTTAGAGCTGAATTTGTCTGACAGCTGGTTTGCTATATATTCTGGCTCAGTACAGATTGCTCAGGTAACAATGAATTCTGCACATACCTGTGCATTGCTTTTGTGGTTGTAGACACAGCCCTGCTGCAATAATTCATCCACACTACACATTTGCACACACACTTACACCTATGGCAAATTTAGAAAGTCCAGTCTACCTACTGCATGTCTTTGGAATGTGGGAAGAAACCAGACCATCCAGTGGAAACCCATGCAAACACAGGGAAGACATGCAGACTCTACACAGAATGTACCCCAGCCGAGAATCAAACCAGAGAACCTCTTGCTGTGAGGTGACAACACTATTTGCTGCACCACTATGCCTCCCCCTGGGAGAATGTCTGTTTTTATTAAAAAAAAAATTACCTCAAATCTAATCAAGCAAAATAATGTCATAGAATCAGCCCTTATCCTGGTAACTGCCAACAAGTCCATGTGTCATGTATCAATATCATGTTCAAGTACACACTCCATGATGCCTGTGACCCAATAATCCTGGTTTAGCAAATTAGAATCCTTAACTAATGAACCTAATACAATCCTTTAGGTGATTTCACCTACCTTTCCATAAACAGATAAACATGAACCACAAGTAACAATGGTGGGCAATGGGTTATGGACATCAGTAATGCCAAGGCTCTCAACCAGTTAGTGCCTCCCTCTAGTAAAGGCTCAAACCTAACAGAAATGGTTCTTGTGGATATGGCAGAATTATGAATAATACTTAAAATTGCCTCATACTCATATGCTGTGGCGATATACACCCAAATCCAGGCCCACTAAACTTAGGAACCCTAAACCACAACCTAAGTAATACCCTACCCCACCGAAACAAAACCTCCCTCATTATAAGTGTAAATGTCAGACGTATCCTAAACAAAGTCCACAACCTGCACGCACTGCTCTCCTTTTATCAGCCTAAGATGGTAATACTGAGACTTGGCTTACACCAGGGCAGCACGACAATGAGATTATACTGCCCCAGGCTCAGCCTAAGATGGTAATACTGAGACTTGGCTTACACCAGGGCAGCACGACAATGAGATTATACTGCACCAGGCTCAGCCTAAGATGGTAATACTGAGACTTGGCTTACACCAGGGCAGCACGACAATGAGATTATACTGCCCCAGGCTACAATATAATCCGGAGTGACAGAATGGGAAAAAAAGGTGGGGTGTTGCAGTACTGTACAAAACTCACCTCATCCTTGAGAAACTAGACATAACAACCCCAGACCTTGACAACGTAGAACTCACCCTAACTAAACTAAAACGTAATGCAAATAAACACATCAACATCATAGGTTGTTACATCCCTCCAGGCAATAATATTTCCATTACAGAAAGCCTAGTAGAGTGGATATCTAACTCCCTCCCCCAAGAAAGCATAGTATTAGGGGATCTTAATACTGACTGGCAGAACTGCTTCGGTCAAATCCCACTCTCCCATATTAACCTACATGGCCTAACCCAACTCATCACCTCCCCCACTAGATCAGACAAGAGAACCAAATATAAATCCATACTAGACTAGATACTAGTATCCCACCACTCACTGATACCCCTAGCAGGGTGTCTACCAGACACCCTGAGTGACCACCAAGCCACATTTCTACTCAGATCAAAAATACTGCAATGAACCAAAATATCTAAGTGCCTAATTAGAAACGAAAAACATTTTAACCACTCCAACTTTACAAATGACCTAAAAAGGTGTAACTGGACCACCCTGAAAAACATACCTCTTAACGAAGCAGTATTATATTTCAACACAACCTTCTTAAATACCCTTAACCATCATGCCCCCAGAACAACAAGAATTAAAACTAAATATGCCCCCTGGCTAACCCCAGATACTAAAACCTTCCTCAAACAAAGGAACAAAGTCTGGACTAACTATCATAATAGTAAATCTCAGTCCGACAAACAACTATACCTTGAGCTATGTAACAAAGCCAAAAAAATTACCAAAACAGATAAAACATCCTACTAGCAAAAATTACAGGATAACCACAGGGACAACCCACAAAAATTCTGGGCAGCAATTAACTCTATTCTACAACCAGGAAAAACAACAACCCCTACCCCAAAAACTGAAAATAACCAAGACAATATCCCAACACAATTTAACAAATTCTTTACAAAAACTATCCAAGCCTTTGCAAATAACCCTACAACAATATCCCCACCTCTGCAAATACACTCCCCCACCAGTCACAATAAACAACTGCCCCAAATTTAGCTACCACCCAGAACCAACAAAATCCATTGAAAAGCTACTCCTAAAGCTCAAACCAATTTCTCTAGCCGCCGATAAATTACCCGCTGAATACCTCCAAATAGCCACAGAAGCCATAGCATATCAGGTCTCCATCTTAATAAACAGATCCATCTCTGAATGTACAGTACCACAGTTATGGAAAATATCACATATCATCCCACTACATAAAGGGGGTACCTCCCTAGAACTCAATAACTACTGCCCTATAGCCATACTATCCCCATTATCTAAAATTTTAGAGGGGGTAATACACAAGCAACTAATGCAGTACCTCCTAGATAAACTACTAGCAACAAAACAACATGGCTTTAGACCCTTCCACAGCACCATCACTGTGCTTACAGCATTTACCAACATCGTCAGCAATCACAGAAACAATAGACTCTTTGTATCCGCCACTTTCCTAGACTTATCCAAAGCATTTGATATGGTTAACCATACAATACTCCTTCACTCACTATCCGCTCTAAACCTTACCATCCCTGCCATCTCCTGGTTTAAAAACTACCTAGAGGGAAGGCAACAAGCTGTAATTTGGCAAAACCAACTCTCTCCCTCCCCACCAGTCTCCCTAGGGGTACCCCAAGGCTCCATCCTAAGATCACTCCTTTTTACCCTCTTCACCAACCAGCTCCCATCCAATATTCCCAAAGCCTCATTAGCACAGTATGCTGATGATACTACCATAATATATGCATCCAAAACAATTAACCTTCTTCACTCCCAAACACAAGAATGCTTTTCCCTAGCAGAAAATTGGATCACCATACAAAACCTCATTTTGACCCCAGGTAAACCAAAACTACTACTCTTCGGCTCCCACAGAACCACACCTCCCTCCAATAGTTTCATAATTTCCTCTAATAACAATACTACAATCACCCCCACCAATCATACCATGCTGGTAGGGGTAGAAATAGATAATCACCTTAGATTTGACTACCTATTTCCATAACCATAAAAAATACATAAAAAACTAGGTCTACTCTATCGCAATAAAAAATTTCTCACCGACCACTCTAAAATTGCAATTGCCAGAACTCACCTATTATCCACCTTATTGTATGCCTCCCCCATACTTACAAATCTCCTCAAATCTAACCTAAACAAACTTGATAGTTGTTACAATAAAATAGCTAAATTTGCTACAACCTCACCCATCAAAACGTATCACTGTGACTGACTAAAATAACTCAACTGGCTAGAACTACCACTACTACTACAACTCAATCAACTAGAATTAGCCCACAAAATAATAAATTACCCTGTCAACACCCCAGCCCTACAAAATCTCCTTCAACCCTATACCACTATCCGAACCTTAAGGTCTAGCACACAAAACCTCCTCAAAGTAACCAAATATAACAATGAGGCTGGTAAGTCTGCTGACAGCCACTATATGTCAAAAACCTGGAGCTCCCGTCCTGCCCATATAACTGAAAGCAAATCCCCAACCCAGTTCAAAAATCTAGTCAAAGCTCACTTCATGAATAGCAGACTATGCTCTTGCATCCCCCCTGGCTAATATCTCATTTCTGAAATTTCACCTTAAGACTGTCAAACCAACCAATTCAGAACTCTGTACCCACTTAACACTGTTAAACAATTGCACATCCTGACTCCCTAGTAGTTAGTGTAAATCCAATTTTTCAGAACTCCTGTA
>NW_025049883.1:0-13594 GCF_019279795.1 Protopterus annectens
ACAACTGAGTACCGTTCTGCAAATAGCAAAACGGAGCCATGACAGCTCCAGATAAAGGTTGCATCCAGTGCAGGAAGCATGCCAATGGCCACATATACGGCCATTGGCAATGTTTCCTGATGCAATATGAAAAAAAAAAATTTTTCCCGATTTCCGATGTTTAAGCATAGCACAGCACCGCACAAATGGGCTGCACTCTAAAACCCAGAAAACTAAAAATTAAAACCCACAGATGTGGATCTTATTTAAATTGTTAATGTACAATGCAAGTGAATGGCAGGCTGAAGACAACATGGCCACCAAGTAGAGGTTGCTAAGGGGGGAAGCTCAGTCTAAGAGATGTAACCAAGCATTAGTAAGCAATCCTATGCAAAGGAGGGTTAGTATAGTGAATCACAAGTTTACATAACAAATGAGCACAGTCAGTGGAGTATAGGAGTAGGATAAGGGGAGTAACAGAGTAGAAGATAGGTGACATCACGAGTGGGGTATGTATGAAAGAAGTGAAGCTCATTGGAGCAGAGTGGCATGTGTCAGCTGTCATTTACACATCATGGAAAGAGGTGTGTCAACAGGTAGGCTAGGTAAAGGCAAGAAATGGAAGGTGTATGCCGTGGATAACACCAAAGTTTCTTGCTGAGTGGGTATGTGCGTGCCTGTAAACCCGAGTAAGACAGAGTGCGCGCGTGTAAGCGTGAGTGCACGTGTTTAAGCCGGAGTAAGCATGTATAAGGCTGTTTAAAGTGTTGTAAGCGCATTTGCACCGGTGTGAGTGTGTTTTAACCCAATTAAGCAAGTTTTAGTCCGTGTAAGCATGTGTGCGCGTGTGAGCTGCTGTGAGCGTGTTTGCACTTGTGTGCACGGCGCTGCCCCCCCGAGGAAACAGAAAGGAAAAAGGAAGAACAACAAATAGTAGGAAGCTACCAGGGAGTACTAGCAGAGCTAGCAGGTGAAAACAATCAGAATCAGGCAATTACACAGGCAGTACACTAGCCCAGCCCAGCCTAGCACTTAAAACTCTGCAAACAATAGTCCATTATGTTTCTCACAACAGGCACTGCAGTAAGCTAATAGAGGTGAAAACTGAAAAAGCTTTACTGAGACAAAGAAATGTTAGGGGCTGCCATTGCTGTTATAAGGCGACATATGCAACATGCTGAGGGTGGTGACAATGGAAATGCTGCTGGACAACCCACAGTGAGGAGACGGAGAAGAGTGTACAGGCCCAGGGTAACCTACCAGGGGCTACATGAGCTGGAGATACTGGAGTGCTATAGAGTGGACAGAGACCTCCTGCAGCAAATTGTTGAGCTGTGCAGGCCACGCCTCACACACAGAACCAACAGAGGGGAACCCATCCCAGTGGAAACCAAGGTATGTGTTGGCCTAAGAATATTAGCAACAGGTACCTTCCAGAGACCAACCGGTGATATGATGGGGATATCACAGGCATCAGCATCCAGGGTACTGCACCAGTTACTGGATGCCATGTCAGCACATGTCAGTGATCATGTATATTTCCCCAATTCCCGTGAGGTATTGGCCAGCAATATGCATCTCTTCCAGCAAATAGCGGAATACCCTGAGGTAGTGGGTGTAATAGACTGCACGCACATACGCATCAAAGCACCAGCCGGCGAGCGGGGTAGGGTCTACATCAACCACAAGGGCTTCCCCTCCATCAACTGCCAGGTCATGTGTGATGCCCAGGGCATAATACTGAATGTGTGTGCTGGCTGCCCTGGAAGCTAACATGATTCCCATATCTGGCATCTGACGCAGCTGTACCAGACATTTCCCAATGGGGACATCCCACATGGTCACCTAGTGGGGGATGCTGGCTATGCACTGGAGCCGTGGCTGATGACACCCATCAGAAACGCACACACACCTGAACAGGAACACCATAATGAGGCACACGCACATACATGTAATGTAATCGAGCATTTGTTTGGGCTGCTTAAGTCACAGTTCCAGTGCCTGGACACATCTGGTGGAGCCTTGCAGTATTCACCAACTACATGTACCCAAATTGTCATGGTATGTGCTATGCTACATAATATGATCCTGTGAAAACAGCTGCAGCAGGACCAGCATAGGCCTGGGCCAAACAGCCCCCCACCATTGCCAAGGCCATCACAGGCAGAGCATGACTCGGAGGAGGAAGAACCTGAGCCTGCCCCAGTAGGCAGAAGGAGGCGTGCCCAGTATGCTTTGGCCTTGGCAAAGAGGCAACACATAGCACATACACTGGCTCAGTAGGAACTCTGGAAATTATACCTCTCTCTGACTTGCACATATAGTAAAAGGGATGCCTAAGTTGACACTATCTGCTTTCAAACATGTACAGGGAGTGTAGTATGTGCATCCAACATAGGCAGCCCTGCAGCACCACCTGATGCATGATTGCCATGTGTTAAGCAATATAAAGCAGTGCTAAACAACATTTACCACCATGTAGTATATGCAAACAAAATCGCACACACCAACTAGCACAACTGTGGTCAATGTTGAGTAATATTGGGCAACGTCCAGCAATGTTGGTGAATATTGAGCAATGTCGGACAAGCCTGGTCTAAGCAGGGCATAGCTGAACAAAAGCCAACATGCTCATATTTGCTTAACTGGCCCTTAAGCAGTCTGGTCTGCTCAGTATGAAAATATAAAGCAGTGATGGGCCTCGAACCCAGGATACTGTGCACTATAGTTAAAGTACTGAACCACTAAACCATGACAGTATTGCAGTGGTCAGCCTGTATGAAGGAATGTTGATAAGTCTATGCAAAGTATCTCATGGAAACCCTGCAGGCACAGCATAATCCCTGTCAAGTTATGACACAAAGGTGAGTCCTGCAGTAAGAACAGAACCTGACTTCCAACACACACAGTATAAATGTTAATATTGATCATGTTCACACACATTAACAAATGTAGTGGACCTCAGACAGCAACATACTGAAAGGTCACACTGGGAATGCTCACACACTTGAATAAATGAGACAAATGTCAGGCAACAAAACACGGAAAGCCTGAACTGGGCATGCTCACACACTTAGGCCATGTCTGAGTACAGCAGTGGGCCGCGCATATCTGGCAGTTGCATGTGTTAACCCAGGAACCTCTCACTATCTAGTAATCCGCTCTGTACACACAGTTATATGACAACAGACACATATATAATATAGTGGAACCCTGTCATAATCAAATATGTTCTGCAGATACCTAAGTTGTTCATAGAAACTGATAAAGCAAAGACGATAAAGACCTGCAAACAGTATCAGCAATAAACATTGTGCATCCCGAACATTAGCATAGGTTCAGAGGTCGATACTAGGCTATCTGCCCTAGGGCATGTACAAGCCTAGCCAGAGTGTGTTTGGCATTCGCAACCCTGTCAGATTACTACACTGTGCATGTGAATAGTAGGTCACACAAGATAGCCCATATACATTTAGGCTAGTGTGCCTCTGTCTAGCAGGGACACAGAAGATATCCCAGGGGTAAACATATGATCATCCATACAGTCGTCAAGATGTCTCCTGTAGGTGGTCAGTGGGTGGCTCTGCCTATGTGAAACTGGGATTACAATCTGGAGTGAGTGGAGCCTCTGGGATAAGAATCTGTCCCTCCAGCATGTCCTATTAACATCTGTGCTGAGGTATATGTCCCTGGAGTGTGTAGCTCCAAGGGAGTCAGATATCCTGAGGTGGAGCATGTCCAGTAATTCTGGGTTGGGTATATCTATAAACAACAGGCACACATCATATCCAAGTAGGTGGTAAGTGACTGAGTAAAGCTGGAGTTACTGCATCCGAACTGTGCAGGGCATCCATGTGAGTCCCTAGATCTGCTTGGTGAGGAACTTCTGTGGCCAGTATAGTTGCTGCAGGTGGTGGCTAAGGTACACCCCAAATGTGGCATTGTAACCAAGCATGGTTGTGATGAGTATAGGGGCACAATGACCTCACTCGATCTAGATGTGAAACCATATGGGATAAGGTGGCCTATATAGGTCTGTCCAACCACTTTGGCAACGTGAATGTCAAAGGCGACAGTATGAACAAGTCATGTCCCCAAACCCCTAACAACTCCTACTGTATGTAATGGAGTACTACCTATGTGGTAATGTGTGGGCATGTTGTTATTCCCAAAGGGGATGACTATGCAACTAATGGCATTTAGCTGTAGGCCATGGCTCAGGCACCAGTCATCCATCTCTGTGAGACCCTGTTTGAGTATGCATGTGGCAGCTGGAGAGTTGATTATGGCACCCATTTTGCAGTCAAGTGCGAACATGGTCAGCCATATTCCCCCTGTGGTAGCCTGTATGTCAGACAAATATATATTGAACAAGAGAGGTCCCAGGACCAAGCCGTTTGGGATGCCACATGTAACTGGTGTATAGTTAGACATGGCACCTGCAATTCTGACCATGTGGGTGCTATCCCTGATCCAGGTAGCAATCTATCGTGTGAGATATGTGTCCATATCGACGCTGGTGAGCCTATGCATAATGGCCCAGTGGGTTATTGTGTTAAAGGGTTTTGCAAGGTTCACGTAGGCTGTGTGGAAAACCGTCCCTATGTCGATGGACCTGTTAACCGTTTAAAGAATACAAACAGGTTCAAGAGGCAAGATCTGCCCATAACAATGCTGAAATGTGTAGGACATGGTGTCTGTAGGTTCCCGATGTCTATGTGTATGAGTCCCATGACAATACGCTCCATAGCTTTGCAGAACAGGCTAATTAGGCTTATAGGGCAATATTGTCTGTGGTCTGTTGTGGCACCAGCTCTGTGTAGTGGGACCACTGTTGCTGTACACCATTCCTTGGGTACATATCCTGTAGTAACTCTGACATTGAACAGTGATGTAATGTGAGGGTTACGTCTGTCATGAAGCTCGTGTAAGATGCAGGCTGGGACACCGTCTGGTCACATTGATGCTGTGATGTATGCTTTGGGGAGGGCAGCACTCACCTGTTACTGTGTGATGTCAGGGAGGTTACACTCTGTTGGGATGGATAGTTGCTCCTTAGGGGGATGGGGGGGAGACATCTGCACTGAACCTGTTTGCCAGGATGTTGGCAATGCCAGTGGGTTCAGGGTAAGTTTAGTCAGTATGCAGTAACTCACAGCATATCAGTGAGTGTCCACCTAGGTTCCTGACATAACGGAAGAAGGCCGTGTGATAGTCCTACATGTCTGGTGCAATTGTCCGGTAGAAGCGGCCCTTAGAAAAGTTCATGAGTGATCGTAGCTGTCTGCTAGTACAGATCACAGATGCCTTCCCCATCTGGGATTGTGCTCTATCATGTAGTAGCTTCCTCCTGACATTGTACAGCTTATTAATGGCTGGAGTCTACCAGACAGGTCCCCTGCCATTGGAGGAGTGAGTCCTGTTCTTATTTGGGATAGCACAATCCATGCAGTCCACTAGGTGTCCATAGAATGTGTATGTAAAGGATTCAGCAGTCTGAGCCATATTTGCCACTGTCTCAGGGTCTCTGAAGGATACCACCTTGCTTTGGTGAAGTGAGACGTTGGCTCATGAGAAGGTCACCAAGATTACCCAGGATGGGTGTGTGGAGGGTATATGTATGTCCAGTGAGATACATGTATGTTCTGACCTTACCAATGAGGGGTATATCGCTGGTGTGGAACATAGAGTCCCCATGTTGGTGATGATCAGGTCCAATATGTATTCCCCCTTGTGGCTGTGCTGACTGGTTGTGCCATAGCATATGAGTCTACAAATTGTAGCGACTGTTGGGCGAGGGTGTTGGGGCTTGAGTAGTATCCCCAGTCAATATTTGTGTATTTGAAGTCACCCAATATAATGGTGTTTGTGGAGACCTTCATATTCTCCATAGTTCCAATGAATGCGGAGTGTGGTTCCTGAGTTTGGAAGGGTGGTCTGTAGCAGGCAACAAACTTAAAGGCAGTTTTGCACAATGGTAGTTGTATATGTATGGTCTGTGATGTTTTGTGCAGTGCTACTAACCTAGAGGTGTGTGTTTCTGTGATGTATATGGATACTCCCCCTAGTTGTGTTGTCTGTTCCAAGTCTTGTGGTCAGAAAGCATGGTATGAAACATAACCTGGTAGTGCTGGTGTGCATAAGTGAGCCTGAACCAGGCATCTGTTAGTGCACAGATATCACTATCCTCCATACTGAGGAGAGTCCTGAGTGGCCGCAATATGAGGGTAACACATCTGGTGTTGAGCAGCATTACCCTTAGTTTCATTTAGCCTGTAATGTCTATGGAGGTGGGCTTGTCTTTTGAGCCTGCTTAAAAAAGGCACTATGGTGGTAGCAAGAGCCTTAGCCAGCATTCGAAAGTCCAAGGGTGACAGGTGCAAGCTGTCCATAGTGAAGCTACGTGGCATGTCGAGCATGTCACCCCAGGCTGACAGACACTGGATCCCCTTTGAATGACACCAATATGTTAGGCAACTGTTAAACGTGATATGTTTGTCTGTATACTGTGACATCATAATTGGTGGGTGTAAGATGCTAGACAAGGTCAGGGTCATACTGGCCTGGACTACACGATCAGAGTGTTCCTCCATGTATCATGTCATGTGGTCCAGGGAGTAGCGGCTGAGGTTTTATGCACCAGCATGGACAATGATGGTGCCAGTCCTGTACTTGCTTTGTAGTGACCTGACTGCATGTGTTATGTGGCAGATCCTGGCACCCGACAGACAGCCCAAAGTGACTATTCCATTGTTTGGGCTGGTGAGTGGTACGTCAGTGTGTCTGACAATAAGTGTCGCCTATTACAAGTGTATTAGGTGTGTTGTTTAGCCTGAAGGGCAGTGACTGTGTGGCACACTGACATTGTGAACTATGTGATATGTGGGTATTGTAGTGGAGTAGCAGTTGTGTGTGTGTCTGCTTTGGAGGTCTCTGCTGCTTAGGCAGAGTTCATTTACAGCATCCGAGTATATCTATGTGTGATAATGTGGTTTGAGTGCTGTCACTAGAGGATATGTGAGACTGATATGTGGTGTGTGTGGTTACCTTCACCACCTGATAGACTGTGCCAGTCATGGGTCGAGAGAGTTCAGCACCCTGTATGTCTATATAGGTGCATCTCACACATATATCTGAGTTTGTCGGGAGGAAGAGAGGGTTGTCTGTGTACATGAGGCAGATGTGACATTGTGTCAACATCACAATATTCACCAGCTGGACTGGAGAGTACACACGAAACTGACCCCTGGACATGCCAGGATATTATGATGACATACTCTGTAGCCTGATCACAAAGGATCAGTAGGGTGTTAAGTGTGTAAAAGGGTATAACATGGATTAGTGCTCAGGTTCGTTGGTGTTTTGTAAAGAGTAGCTGAGAAGGAGTCCAGACTGAATCATGACACCTCCTTCAGCTATGTCATAAATAGCAATGTACACCCATATATGTCCTGAGTCAGGGCCAACAGTACCTGACTGACAATGCCGACATACTGACAGACAGGCCCATATATACATACCCACCTCCCACTGACAATAGTCCATATCATCATACCAGGAGATATCACATGTAGAATGGATGAGCAGCTACCCCCAATGCCAAAAGCATGGCAGCAAGTGGAATATATTGATTCCCAATATGTGTCATGCATAAACTACAGAACAAACAGATCCTGCACCTGAACAGTCAGCTGAGCCTCAACCCCTACACAGGATGTGGAACCGTTGAATGTGTTATAGCAACATATGGCACTCCCCACAAGTGTTGGTGCACAACATACCATGGGAAGTACAGTCCAGTATGCCTATGAAGTCTGATCTGCAAGGTCATGGAGTCCATCATGGTTGAAGTCATAAACAGAGCTATTGGAAGCTGACATACACACAACCCTACCAACTGTGGTATGTTCATGTGCGGATCATGGTTCCCAAACATGCTAGACTGTTTGCAAGGCAGCCACCCAGGACATACATCACTGAACACAGCTACACATGTCTCACATAGACTTTGAATAGCCCTTTATCAACATCCCAGACACATGTAGTATCCACAAAACCAACAAGCTGTGCATAAATATGTGTTGACATATAAAGGAATGTCAGTGTGTCCACAGATAGATCACACAAGGTAAGGATTATGAGGTCCTGTTCAAGCTGTTGACACCTGCTGACCCACATGGACCATTCCTGGAATGGCATAAAACAAAGTGTATACACATCACCATGTCCAGTCTGATGATGTCACCATCCTATAAATACAGCAGGAGAAAGGAAACAAGCCAGTAAAGCAAATAGCGTGCCATGTTACTGTGTCTATCTCTAGTATCATAACATAGTTAGTTAGGGGTTTGAATCCTGCAAACGCTGACTGTGTGTGTGTGTGGGGGGTGTGTATGTATGCAGTTTGTTTTGAAAGGAGTGCCCTTTTTGGAGACTGGGAAAACTCACTAAAAGAGGTACATTCCTCTTTGGAAAGTCTGATGATGTCACCATCCTACAAATACAGCAGGAGAAGGGAACCCAGCCAGTAAATCAAATAGCGCACAGTGTTAATGCGTCTCTTTCTCTCTAGTATCATAACATAGTTAGGTAGGGGTTTGAATCCTGCAAACACTGTGTGTGTGTATGTGTGCAGTTTCCTTTGAGAGGAGTGCCCTTTTTGGAGACTGGGAAAACTCACTAAAAGAGGTACATTCCTCTTTGGAAAGTCTGATGATGTCACCATCCTACAAATACAGATGGTGAAGGGAAGCCAGCCAGTAAAGCTAATAGCGTGCCCTGTTAATGCGTCTTTCTCTCTTTCTAGTATCATAACATAGTTAGGTAGGGGATTGAATCCTGCAAACACTGACTGTGTGTGTATGTGTACAGTTTCCTCTGAGAGGAGTGCCTTTTTGGAGACTGGGAAAACTCACTAAAAGAGGTACATTCCACTTTGGAAAGTCTGATGATGTCACCATCCTACAAATACAGACGGAGAAGGGAAACCAGCCAGTAAAGCTAATAGCGCACCGTGTTAATGCGTCTCTCTCTAGTATCATAACATAGTTAGGTAGGGGTTTGAATCTTGCAAACACTGACTGTGTGTATGTGTGCAGTTTCCTTTGAAAGGAGTGCCCTTTTTGGAGACTGGGGAAACTCACTAAAAGAGGTACATTCCTCTTTGGAAAGTCTGATGATGTCACCATCCTACAAATACAGATGGAGAAGGGAAACCAGCCAGTAAAGCTAATAGCATGCTGTGTTAATGCGTCTCTCTCTAGTATTATAACATAGTTAGGTAGGGGTTTGAATCCTGCAAACACTAACAGTGTGTGTGTCACTGTTGGTCAATGCAGTGTGGGTTTTGGTTTTACTATGGTAGGACATATTATGATTAAAACAGTAAGTGCATTGCACACATCAGGTATCTGTGTGGCAAATATATATGTGTACATGTCCCCTCAATCAGTACATAGGTGTGAAGCCTGCATACTACATGACTACATCTGTTTCCATTGACAGGTTGTGCCGCTGCTTCTCAGATTGTAGGTCACATATGTATGTATGTGACAAGGCCGTCCACTGTTGTGATCTGTGATCAAGGTCATCTGTGCCACACACACCCATGACAGTTACTAAAGAGTAGTGTGAGTGAGGGTATATGCCTGGGGTATATGTCAGACATGTTCATACACAACAACGACTGGCAATAATGGACAGTCTGTATAGGTGTACAACTGCCTTGTGGATATGCATTCAGGCCTCTAATGTCTTATGTGATACACCGAGGGACTCCACAATACCTATGGATATGTGAATACCAAGGGACACATGACATAACACGCGGCTGTATATACACATTGGTACCCAACATACATGTTGAGGTCTACCATCTATGTGGTACTGACGGGATAGTATAGTAAATGTAGATGACTATGCCATAGCCGGCTTACTGCTATACAGCATTTATCAGACAACAGGTATCTGTCTGTATGATATCCTTCTGTAGGATATGCGTCCCATCCAGGGAATGCATTGTAGGCCAATGCATGCATTTCCAGATGTGGATGGACACATCCCTAGTGTGTTTGCATGTACCTAAGGGGGATATATGCCAAACAGGTGTGGTCCCAGGAATGTGTGGCGGTCAGTACCATTGGTTAGTGTTAGAGTATAGTACCGGAAGGATCCAACTGTTACTGAGTTCCCTACAACTGTGTGTCATTTGTCAGGACATCATCCAATGATTGCTTATAGTCATGCTGTTGAGGTTGTGTATACTATCAGACCGCAAATCATTGACAGCTATTAACAGTATCACCCACAGCATAGTGTCAACCCATGTCATACACACGTGGACACATGTTAGTACATAACTGTAGTAGAATGCATACTGGCCATTGAAAGTTACTGTGAGATGTTAACAATGTGTACAACAGGGTATGCCACATGTCCCATGTGTCCACCATGCACGTACATGCAGACAGTGCGTACCCACCATGTTCACAGATGTACACTTGCTAATCTGTACTGCACACATCACACACGTACTGTCCACTCACTAACACATGCTGGCAACACAGTACACTTCAGCCAAGTGGCACATGAGTGGACAATACATACTCAGACCTAACAGTGGTGTAAACAATGCTACATTGACAATCAGAGCTTTGATGCATAATGCCTGCTCAGACATACCTACAAAGATGTCATTACACTTTCCTGTTGACAACTTGCTAATATTGCTACACTGCTATAATGTCACCCTGTGCATCAGCACCATGTTAGCTTGTTCCTGCATCAATGTTACAGACGACAGGAGGCAGCACAGGTATCATCATATGCACAGGGTGTGTTGTTGTTTGCCAGAGCCTGACATTGGCCCATCCAATCGACATGTGTGTGTGTGCGTGTGTGGGTGTGTGTGTGTGTGTGTGTGTGTGTGTGTGTGTGTGTGAGGGACAACAGTACAGCATGGGCCAACACTGATGTAATGTGTGTGTGTATGTGTGAGCCCTAGTTGTTTGGTTAATGTGTGTGTGTCTGCATGCACACAGCTCTACCATGTGGCTGCCATATATGGTAGTTTGTGGGACAGCCACAGACTGTACCTGCTAGGCTGTACAGATCACTGTCTCCGGCCACGGACACAGTACCTGTGCCTGGCAGGGGTGCTATGGACAGTATCGGGTACCAACCCTGACTGGGTACTGTCATCAGAGGCAGAGGTATGATGACTGGACCCATGTCCCTGCTGGGACTGCCCAGAGCCACGTGCACATGGTCTATTGGGACGGTCAATGGACAGGCCAGCCCCAGCATGGCTGGGGCTGGTACTGCCACTATGGGAGCGGCTGTGAACTGTGGGCCATCCGCGACCACTGCCAGGTGTTGCTGTTGCTGGCATGCATCCGCGTCGACGTCGCAACCGTCCCGCACGGTCCTGGCACATGGAAGACATATTGTGGAGGGCATCTACTGTCTCCCCCCAACGTCTATCAATGACTTCTGTGTAATTCTGGATGACACCGGCAAGGTCACGGATGCTATCATTGATAGCGGTATAATGGGCCCTCTGCGCTCTAAGTCCCTGTCTGGTGTACCGTTCCATGTGTGCCTGAGCCTGCATTACAGCCCAGAACATACTGGACATTGTAAGACCTGTGAGGGCACGTCTGCCAGGGGCAATATGACCAGCGGTGCTCCCCTGAGAACCTCTGGACCTCCACCTATGTGGTACCATTCCAAGAATCTGGCTATGGCTGCTGTGAGGGGATGCAAGTGCCATGGGTACCACACTCTCCTGGTCAATGCCAACTGTATGCTGTCCCTCACCTATGGCCATTGGTGGTGAGGGATGTATTGACAGTATGAGTGTGCGCATAGATGGGGTTGAACGCTGTGTACTGTCGATTGGCGGACCAACGACAGACCCTGTCAAACCTTCCTGTGCCAGAATACATGTCTCATCATCACCACTATTCATGGCAGTGGCTTCAGGTTCCCTGCTGCTTTTGGCCACCCCTAACTCAGCACCTGTGAGAGGAAGACAGGAAACACACTTTACAGTCCGCACATGATGCATGCATACATGCACACATGCACACATGAACACATGCACACATGCACACATGAACACATGCACACATGCACACATATACACTCCTCACTACATCACATACACACGCACACACCAGCAATCCAACACATACTCTATAGTGGGTGAAGGTAGGTGTCAGTATCACAAGGCAAACAGTCACCACACACGTGTCAGCATGCAGAATATGTGTTGCACAAGACCATGCAGTGCAAGTGTAGACGCCCCTATTTCATGGCAGTGTACATGGCTTTGATGCAACTGTGTAGTTGTTCAGTGATTGGCTACACAATGGAACACAATGTGTACCTGGACACACCATTGCTGTGCAAATATTATCAACTCTGCAATGCCCTGTGCACCATCACTCACAGGTATACATGCCATGGCTGCATGTGTCATCTGTGTGACACATAGATTTCTATGTCTGAGTACAGTGTCTGTGTCCATAGCAGATAATAGTGGGCACAGGTGTAGCACATGCATGCTATGTACACACACGGGATGAGTGGTGCATGTTGACGTGAAGGAATCCCAATGCTCTACATGGCCAGTGTACAGTGGTTATGGTGAGTGTGGGACATATTGCAGATATGTCAGTGCCAGCCATGGCATGGCATGCGACACGACTGCAACATTAAACACCACACATACCCAATGTGTGTCATGTGACCTATATACCCACTAGCATTCCAGGACATATATGTGACACTTTGTTCGGATGGCAACTGCTGTGCATATTGTGTATACTGGCATATGTAAGCACACACACAACATGTTATGCATATTGTGTATAGGTGCATATGTTTGCACACACACAACATTGAGGTGCACAGCAATGACTGCTATGAGTAGTACTGTGGTCACTGTAACTGGATGGGGTGTAGTACCCTGTGCCATCATCATCATGAATCTTGTGGTCACTCACAGCTACTAATGTGTGTGCAAGACCACCGTCTCGTATGCTGTACCTGAACTGCAGTGCCTTGGCTATGTTCACAATTCCACAGCCACTTTGTACATGGGTGTGTGAGGTGCCCAATAGGGAGCATTGCCTAACATGACTGTGTTATGTGTTGAAGAGTGTTGCACAGCCCCATGATAGGCCTCTACCCCTGAGGTACATCATGTGTGTGTGTGCATGACATGGGATACTGAAGTGTGACCTTACAGCGGGTGTGTGGTAATGCCAAATGTAGCATGTTTCCGTGTACTGCGTATGATAAACGTGTTCTGTTGTGTACAGCTGTAGCAACTATGCATATCCAATGTGCACTGCAGTGTTGCCACAAATGTGTCTGCTGCTCTGTGCATTGCATGTGATTGAGGCAGCTACTGACTTTACTGAGATGTTTAATGTCTCACAGCAAACATGCACAGCATGCATTATGCGTAGGTGTGTTACGTGTACATGGCCTACACCTCACCTATGACATGCACATGTCATTACCAATATTAAAGTGTTAACACTCACCAGCATGTATTGTCTGCCTGCTGTCACACCAGAGGGACCTACAAAGGAATATGACACAGTTT
>NW_025049884.1:0-14147 GCF_019279795.1 Protopterus annectens
CCCTCCGCAGGATTAAAATTAATTAAAAAAAAAAAAGGTTTCCCTTCCCCCCAAAAAAAGGTTTTTGGGTGAATAGTTGGGATGACTAACTGTTTTGAGAAGTCATATATTTTTTGAACATTAGTCTTAGCAGTTTGTGTGTTTTCCTCCAACTATACTTTGGACTTTAGTGGAGCCTTTCCCTTAACTCATTACATCCGAGTGACGTCTCCAGGTACATTTGCAGTTAACTCCAAACTGGCGCCTCTAGGTCTCCGATATTGCTTGTTCATATTTGCATCAATAATTCCAAAGCCATGCTATATTTACAAGGTTTTAAAATATTTCATCTTAAAGCTTACACAGTGGTAAACTCAACTGTGTTATTTGACCACTTTTTAAGCAGGCAAATACATATATAGATATCATTTTCACATTTTTTCTAAATATCTCAATAACCAAATAGCACACACAGAACTCCTTGGCCTCATTTGAAAGCTTGCAGCTAGAGTAATAAAATTCTTCTTTCAGTATGTGGGCAACTTGAGTGGTTGCTGAGATATTGTAAGTTATTTACAAAATATTACACATGTAATAGTTACTGTGTTTACTGTGACTTATAAAATTATGTTTACAGCCTAGGACCTAAAGAATACTGCCACTATAACAATTATTTCTGCTGAACAGTTTGCCATTAACACTTTTTTCATAATCCTTGTGGTTCCAGAGATATGAACATTTGTTTAAAATATGAGGATATAATTTGAGTCTGTCAAAAGGCTTAGGCTCCACCCATTGGAAGTTACAGTGCAGAATTCCTGAGCTCTTATTGGAGTGAATAAGTTAATTAGGTGCGTCAAGAATACAAACAATGATAGCAAAGTCTGTCTCAATTTTGGGAAAATAGCTTGCTAGGTCTAAAAATGTCTTTACCTGTTGTGTTTGGTTCATGTGGAGCAGTTATGAACTGCCTCAAATTTTTCAACATGTGGTTTCACAGTCCCTCTACTTACAGAACAAATAGTCTTCTACCTTGTTTTACTTAAACTTAAGATTGGCTCTCAATCCACCATAGTGCAAGAAATTCAAAATGGCTTGAACTTTGGACAGACAGCTTTCCAAATTTTCAGAGACTGTATTTCCATCCAGGCAGGTTGCTACATACCTGTTAAGGGGTTAGTCTTGTCCAAAACACCCCTCTGTAATACTGTGGATGCTCTTTGCAGGTCAAGATGCAGGACTGTTGTGGGAGAGACCATTAGTTTTGGTCTCAGGACTTGAAATGCAGTACCTCTGTACTTTAGTGAAAATAATTCCACCCGTGAATTTCTAACAAAACCGAAAAGATTTCTTTCTTGTCTTGTTTGTCTCATTGTTCCAATTTGTAATCCTGGGATGTGCTTATGATGGGTCTTTCCTTGATTATTCCACTATAGAAGAATTAATAAAATTCAAATTATGTCAAGTACTGTATTTATGACATTTTCACTTCTGTGTTTTTGTCCTACAGGTAAACATTTTATCCTTACAGGCATTCCAGTTGTTGTGTGGTAGTTTATAATGCAAATGCTTGCCCTTCTGCATTTATAGAGGCTGTTTCTGGTATGGTTTGAGTCTCTTCATTGCATATATTTTCCCTCAAATTCTTAGGAAGTTAGTTGCATATTCCTGATGCAAATAGCATTGCTTTATTATCATACATGGCACATAGGATTGGGAGAATCATCTTTCAGATCAGTTCAGGACAGCAAATTTGTACCTTTAGATGTGCCATAATAGCGGGCACTACCATACTTGAAAAATTACTGCACCATGCTCCTGGAGTGAAAGAACTGCAGAGGGTGCAGTGCTAATTCTTATAATAGATACTGCATCTAGTGGTCCCATTGTACATTTTATAGATGTACAAGACAAGTAAAATGATAGCACGTACATTACTGAGGTGTCAAATAACGCAGCCATAGATGTCATGTCACATGTGCTTCTGTCCGTTGTAAGCCTATCAGAGGTCAAGCGGTATATTAGGACTTGTCAGTCTGTAGAACATCCCTTGCCTGTACATTTGGTTCTCAAAACTGGTGTGGTCTGCCCCTGTGGCAGATGTATGACCTTGTGCAGCTGCCATCAGTATGTCTAGACATATTGGATATAAGTGCTGTATAGCACTGAATGTGCATTGTTGATTTTAAGACATCTGTCCTTCATAGGCAACGTGCTGCTGTTTTTCAGCTGACTAATCATGTGTCTAGTGCAATGTGAGACAAGTATCCCATCAGAGAGCTCGTGCCAGGGGCAGCATGGGAAAGGTGTGTGCGTGTGGCTTAGGGAAACCTCACCTGTCTGTCTGAGATTTTGTCCACTGATGGCACAGAGGAAACTGACAGTATTAAATAGACATCCTCCAAAACTGAAATGCAAACTCTGATCGTCCACTGAGTGCATACGTGTATGCGTATAGAAAAACTGCACACAAAGCTATACCTTTGTTATTAAAAAAAAGATGGGTGCAGAAGGGGAGGATGTGAGGTAAAAGTCGAGCAAAAGATTTGGAAACGTTGAACTAGTGGGCAGAAAGGTGCCATTGAGGCTCATACAAATTGAAAGTATGATACTTGAGCAACAACAGCCCTCGTTAGAAGTTTCATATTGGAGAGTAGAACTTTTGAAAATAGGGCTAGAAAGTATCACACCTTGACTGAATCCGCAAGAGCAGTGTAAGAAGGAAGTGGCAGCACAGAGCAGTATGTGGATGTATATTTTCAGACGGTGGATTCCAGAATTAGATTGGTAATGCATCCACCTTGCAGGGGGTGTGGTCACAAATGTCTCTTGTGCACTGCATGGAATTCCTGAGGCCATATAAGGTAAATAACATCAGACTGCCAAAGTAAGGTCAAAGGTCAAATGTTAAAAAATTTAGTTAAGCTAGAGGGCAACAGTCAAAAATTTAGAGAAATTGGAGGTCACCACTATGGAAACAAGCAGTGACAGGGTATGGCATACTGATACTTAGGACCATACTAGGGATATGTCAGAAGGTCATCCAAAAAGGAAAAGCCATGTGGGAAGGAGGGGGCACAGGCAGCAGATAGTAATGAGTAATATCTAAAATTGCTTTTTCATTGGCATAGTTGTGGAGCCATAGAATGGACGACAAGAATAGGTGGTGGGATGTGGAATTTACAGAGACATTCAAAAATGCATGTTTCAGGTGATGGGGTAAAAACAAAAGTAGTGATGGAAAGGAAAAGAGGTAGGATACTGAAACACTTAAGTGACACATCAGACAGACTTATGGCTTTCTCCTTCTACCTTCAAGTAAAGGTATTGTGTATGCGTTAAAATTACAAGTGTGTGAGAGGTATCTACTTTCACAAGACTAAAAATAAGGTACTCTCTTGAATCCAATGTATTTAATGCAAATCAGAATTTGTGTGTGTGTGTGTGTGTGTGTGTGTGTGTATGTATATATATATATATATATATATATATATATATATCTTCTTTCATTAGGGGTCACCACAACGGATCATCTGTTTCCATTTCTTCCTGTCCTCTACATCTTGCTCTATCACACCAATCACCTGCAAGTCCTCTCACCATATCCATAAGCCCTATCGTAGGCCTTCCTCTTTTCCTGTTACCTGGCAGCTTCATCCTTCACATCTTCTCCCAATGTACTCTGCATCCCTCCTCAGCGCATTTCCAAACCAACGTAATCTTGCCTCTCTGGCTTTGTCTCCAAACCTTACAACCTGGGCTCACCCTCTAATATAATTATTCCTAATCCTTTCCATCCTTGTCACACCAGTGCAAATCTTAACATCTTTAACTCTGCAACATCCAGCTCTGACTCCTGCCTTTTTCCTCAGTGCCACTGTCTCCAACCCATATAACATAGCTGGTCTCAATACCTTCTTGTAGACCTTCTCTTTTACTCTTACTGGTACTCGTCTGCCACAAATCACACTCCTGACACTCTTCTCCACCTACTCCATCCTGCCTGTACTCTCTTCTTCACCTCTCTTCCACACTCACCATTACTCTGTATTTGAACTCATCCACCTTTGCCACCTCTACTCCCTGCATCCTCACCATTCTTCTATCCTCCCTCTCACTCACACCCATATATTGTTAGTCCTGCTGACCTTCATTCCTCTTCTCTCTAGAGTATATTTCTACCTCTCCAGGGTCATCTCCACCTGTTGCCTACTCTCACTACAGATCCATAATGTCATCTGCAAACATCATAGTCCATAGGGACTCCTGTCTGATCTCGTCTGTCAACCTGTCCATCACCATTGCAAATAAGAAAGGGCTCAGAGCTGATCCTTGATGTAATCCCACCTCCAACTTAAATGCTTCCATCACTCCCACTGCAGACCTCACCTCTGTCATACTACCCTCGTACATCTCCTGTACCACTCTTACATACTTCTGACACTCCTGACTTCCTCCTACAATACCACAGGTCCTCTCTAGGCACACTGTCATATGCTTTCTCTAAGTCCACAAAGACGCAATGCAACTCCTTCTGAACTTCTCTGTACTTATCCGTCAACACATTCAAAGCAAAAATCGCATCTGTAGTGCTCTTTCCTGGCATGAAACTATACTGCTGATCACTAATTATCACCTCCCTTCTTAACATAGCTTCTACTACTCTTTCCCATAACTTCATGCTGTGACTGATCAGTTTAATTCCTCTAGTTACTACAGCTCTGCACATCACCCTTATTCTTAAAAATCGGTACCAAAACACTTTCTCCATACCTCAGGAATCCTCTCAATTTCCAAGATTTCATTAAACAATCTAATTAAAAACTCCACTGCAATTTCACCTAAACACCTCCATGCTTCCACAGGTATGTCATCTGGACCAACAGCCTTTCCATTCTTCATCCTCTTCATAGCTTTCCTTACTTCCTCCTTGCTAATCCATTGTACTTCATGATTCACTATCCGCACATCATCCAACCTTCTCTCCCTCTCATTCTCTTCATTCATCAACCCCTCAAAGTACTCTTTCCATCTGCTCAACACACTCTCCTCGCTTGTGAGTACGTTTCCCTCATTATTCTTTATCACCTTTACCTGCTGCACATCTTTACTAGCTCGATCCCTGTCTAGTCAATCGGTACAGGTCCTTTTCTCCCTTCTACAACTCTTATTTTATCAACTGTGTATTGTTTTTGAATCATGATATGGGTGTTTTCAAAATGACCAGTGAAAACATGGACTGATGTATTCTTTAATCATTGAATTCCTGTGTCTGTCATTAACCATATGTTTTTTTCTCCCTTGGTAGTGAGCAAATGTCACAAAACCATGACCAACTCTTAAGAATAGTGTACCAGCTGAAGGAGAAATGAGAAAACAATTTGATAATATATATACGCAAGCTTGAACAAACAAATAGGGCAGGAAAAACCTTTTGGTCATTACAATATCTTTATTTTCAGATGTGTAACAATAACTTCAATTAACTCATCCATCATTTAGATTTAATACTTTTGTCTAATGTCATCTATATGTAAATCATGTCTCTTTTGGATTAAATTCCATCAGAGGTTGCACAAAAACTTCGTAGTCTGCAGCAATTAATGTTTATTCAGCTTGATAAATAGATCTGTTCAGGCTGAATGTGCTGAAGCTGATTTCAGAAGCAATAATTCTTACATTAAATCGATGATACACAAAATGATTAAGTACATTGTCACCGCTGTGTTTGTCATTTGCCATTTCAGTGACTTCAGCATATGGCCACTGTTTTAGTCATTACTATTAAAGCTGCATTTGTCAAAATGTTTGCAGCTGTTAATTAGGTTAGCCTTCTGGTTGCTTTCTTAAGATAACATAGAATTCATTCAGTGTCATGAGGTTTTCTGATGCAAGGTACAGCGCAGTTATTGTATTTCCCTGCACCTGGATTGGTTTCTTTTCTGTTTTACTTTAAACGTGTAGCACAGGTTTTCTGTATACATGTGCAGACAAAATCACTTCTTATTCTGGTTTGTGTAATTCAGAAAGCATTACCATCATGTTTAGTGAAGTGTGGGTCTGCAAAGCTAAATCCAGCAGTAGGTCTTTCTTTTACATGTCATATGTATTTATACAAAGCACTTCCTTTGTTTGCATCCTAGTCTGAATCTCTGTTAAAATGAAGTATAAAAAGTGTCACTGCAGAGGAGTATTTGTCATCTTAATGTGTCTTACAGTGGTTTTCTAAGAAGCAATTTAGCTGTGTCAGTATAAGTTATAAATTGAGTATCTGGTTTGTATATTGAGAGGCACACACGTGTGCGTGTGTCTGCATTCACTAGACTATTTTGTATCATTATAAGGAATACAGTCTTTTTCCTTAAGTTTACAGTAAATTGCTTACTTTTGAGAACATATCTGCATCATAGGTTTTAAACTAATACTTCATTTTAAGACTGTGTCAATATATGAAGTAATACTGCAGTCAAGTCCAGTATTATAACATGCTTTTTGAGGCATCTTCCTTCAGATGATATTCTGATCTGGAGATTTTTAGAAGTAATAGTTTACTTTTTCAAGCCTTTGAGATGATTTCAGTTGTATGAAATCTTGTGTTGAATGAAAGACAGTGAGAAATGAGTCATTTGTGAAACTTCTAATATCCTTGTTGAAATCCTAAAATCGGCAAAAATCTATACTGGATTACTTATTTTTCAGCTATATCATATTGTGAAATCAGTGTTTTACAAAATAAATTTCAAATTATTAATCTGGATGAAAAAGATGCACTATATAACATTCTCTACATCTTTACTTAAATTAGAAGCAAATGGCAGTAGTGACATTTAGTTTGTAATTTATCATAGCAGAAAGATTAATCATTATGTGGACTGGGAAAGGGCAGATACAATTTCCATTCTGTAACACTGGATATAGTTAAAGGCACATTACTGCCCACTTAAGTGAAATTTATATGGATACTTCTGCAGAGGAACCCTGCTGAATTTCTAGGTTGCAATTGGACATCAGCCACAGGTTAAAATTTATTGAAATTGGAGTATTTTAGTAGAAGTCAGAATCCAAAGTGCTTCGGTGAAGATGGCCTCTAATGTACGTCTTATGATAGTATTCATTTACAGTCTTAGTTGTGCACAATGGAATAACCACCAATAGAGACACATTTTTGGCTAGATGGAAATTGTCATAACATATCAAGTACACTTTTTAAGAAACTGATAGTGATCTAGTGAATGCTGAGTTCATGTAAAGGGGATAAAATTATAAGGGAATTCCTTTTGTGTGGAACAGCTGCACAGAGGTTAATATTACTATGTCAGTGTTTCATTCTCTACTTACTTTATAACTAGATGTACCTTCTATATGCAGTCTACATGACCCTCCCTGTGCCTTTGTGTTTTAGCAAAATTATGTGGTTTCCTCGCATCTTAAAGACCTGGACCAGGTAAATTGGTAATTATCCAGCGTGTCTATAGGGTATTGATAGCATTTGTGAGTGTGTGTACATGTTCTATGATGGATGGATTGGCATACTGCCGACAGCTTGTCTACCTTCCTCCCACTAAGCACCTCATTAAGCTGCAGCTCGGTGGTCAGTTTGAGTTTGGTAAAGCTAGTGTAGAAGAACGAATGAATGAGTTATACAGGCATCTTCTGCAAAGTTCAGATACTTCATGTACACTGTTGAGAAGTCAAAATATCAGTGAATTTACAGAAATAGTTCTGATGCATATTACTGGAAAATCAACACATTCACAAAGAACTAGCATGAAGTAATCGCCTTCATGGAAGATATTGGAAAAACTGCAGAAGTGTCAGGAATCTTGATGTAGTTGTCTCAACTGGCCTACAGTAATAAACAAAAGAGGAAGAGGAAGGGACTAGTTGTGCTGTTATTATTATTATTACTAAATTTCAGGCATTGCCAGTACAAGAGAAAACATTGCTGTCTCACTACATAAAAGGCAAGTATTAACAAGAACTAAAAAGCACATCTCCAATTTGCCGCAAACTAATAAGCTTAGCTGCAAAATAAGCTGTAAACTGTTCACGGTTTATTTTGCAGCTAAGCTTATTAGTTCATGGCTCCCCTGTGAGGAAGCTGCAGCTCCCCAGGTTGACACAGCACACACTTTGCGAACCCCTGCCTTAGGAGACACGCCTAGATGCACTTGTGTAATTTTGCAGAGCCCTTCAAGTCTACCTTTACTAACTCCCCTTTTGATGTTTACTCACTCTTTGGACCCAAAGTAAAAGACTCTCTAACCCAATGCAAGCAGGAAGGAAAAGCCCTCTGCCATTGGAGTACATTTTTCCATACATTCAAGACCTTATCCCAAAGGTCAGCAGAGCGGAAAGATGAGTTTCAAAAGATCCCAGAGATTTCTCCAGGATGCATGGAGTGATACTTCCCCAGGGGCAGAGGGGAAGGTAATAATGGTAGACACCACCCCCAGAGGCAGAGGGGGTCTGCAAAACCAGGGTGATAGTGATTCCTTTCACTGAAGCCTTTATCAGTGCTCCTGAAAGGAGGCCCAACTGCTCTACTCTGCAGGCAGTCGGCGGATGTTTATTGATGTACCCAGAAGCCTGGTGAAATATCACAAATGACGAATAGAGTACTAAACATAATATCCAGAGGATATGCCATCCCTTTTTGAAAACCTGTCCCAGAGACCAAAACATTTGTAGATATTCCACCCAATCTAAGGGAACAAGCAACTATAGATGTTCAAAAGTTGCTCCAATAGAGTCAAGTCCCTGCAGACCAAATAGGATTTGGAACTTACTCAAGATTCTTTTTAGTGCCAAAAAGAACAGGGGACTGGAGGCCTATATTGGACCTAAGCAAGTTAAATGAATGTCAAGAAGTCAAAGTTCCAAATGGTGACACTGCAGTCTATACTCCGCTTTTTAGGGAAAAACAATTGGATGTGCTCGATAGACCTTCAAGATTTTTACTACCACATAAAAATGGATAGGACATCAAGAAGGTACTTGTGCTTTTGGCTGAGAGCCAGCCATTACCATTTCAGAGCTCTGCCCTTTGGTCTCACTACAGCCCCCAGCCTGTTCACCAAATGTATGTTAGTAGTCATGGCTCACTTGAGGCTTCTAGGATTCCGTGCATTTCCCTATCTAGACAACTGGCTCCTATCTGTCACCAGCAAGCATCTACTCCTACAAGCCAGGGATCTAACTTTGGACATCTGCTATCAGTTGGGCATTACAGTAAATTTTCAAAAATCTGCCTTGTTGCCCTGTCAACCTAATATATTCATAGGTGCAGATCTAGACACTTCAAAGATGGTAGCATGTCATCCAACAGAAACAGTCATAGCTCTCAGACAGCAAATACGTCACATCCTTCCCATGGACAAAGTGAAAGCAAAAGTAATTAGACGCTTATTAGGAACGATGGCCTCCACGATTACACTACTTCCTCTTGACAGAATGCACATAAGGATACTTCAATGGCTATTATTCTCCCAATGGTCACTTCAAGAGCTTCCAGTGTCTCATCTGATCAGAATAACAAAATCTTCCAAGACTTCAGATGGTGGATACACTCCACTCATGTGACAATAGGCAGACCCTTTGTTCCACTTCAACCAATAGCTACAGTGACCACGGACGCTTCCCAGATGGTGGAGGGGCATTATCTGGGAAGAACAGTCCAAGGTACATGGCAAGATCACGAGGCTGACTTGCATATAAATGTTCTAGTCATGAGAGCAGTGCTTCTTGCGATGCAAGCACTTCAAGACTTTCTCCCTCTAGGGACTATTGCAATCCAGTCAGACAATATGTCTGTGGTTTGGTACATAAACAAGCAAGGGGGAACCAGATCTTACCCTCTGTGTTGAGAAGCCTTAAGAGTATGGCAATGGGCAGTTTCTTCCCAGCACTTTACAATCACAGTGCACATTCCAGAGAAGTCCAACGTGATAGCGGACAAGCTGAGCAGAACAATCCTAATGCCTCACGAGTGGTGTCTCAATTACAATGTAGTGGAAATGATTTTCCAGACATGGAGACTGCCTTGCTGCTATCTCTTTGCCACTCCCATGAATGCCAAGTGCAGCAACTACTTTATCCTAGTTCCCCCTCCAGGGGAGACACTGAGAGATGCTCTTGCTAATGATTGGCCCTCGGGACTTATATATGCCTTTACACTGTTTCCTCTTATACCCAGAGTAATTCAGAAAGCTCAAAACTTGGGAAGCAGGATAATTCTCATTGCCCCTTACTGGCCTCACCAAGTTTGGTTCCCCTTCCTGTGGCCCCACTTTCAGGAAGAAGCCTTGGATTCTGGACCCATTGCCAGGTCTGCTGATACATAAGTTGGGGAGCTTCATCCTTCTCTCCACACCCTAAAACAAACCGCTTGGCTGCTCCACTTCCCAGTTTAGTCAGGCTTCAGAATTTCACTCCCACTGTTAAACGTATCTTAATGTCCGCCCATAAAGCTTCCACTAGAAAACTTTTTTTCTACTAATGGAGGAGGTTTTCTCTGTGGGCTCAAATTTAGAACATTTAATAGGTGCAGAGAAAGGATCAGTCTATTTTCGAATTCTTGGCGGACCTTTTTTAACAAGGCTCAGCTGCAGCAACCATCAAAGTTCAACTTGCTGCAGTTTCAGATATTCATATTGGTGATAATACAAACCTTAATATCACATGGGTTGTGTACAGCCTTCTTAAAAGGTGCTTCCTTATTAAGACCTCCCTTCAAGGAACCCCTTTCTCCCTGGGATCTAAATTGTTTTGTCTCATCTCATTTTACCTCCCTTCGAGCCTTCTTCATCTTCAGACCTCAAGTTCCTTTCATGGAAGACCTTCTTTGTAGTGGCTATAATGTCTGCCATAAGGGTATCAGAACTGCAAGCTCTTTCTATTAAACCATCATATTTGATTTTTGATAAGCAGCTACTTGGTTTATTCCACATTTTATTACTCATTATAAAGTCAATTTGACCTCCAGGGACAGGGCATCCTTTGGTTCCATGGTGCTTAAAGGTGTATTCTCGTGAGCCACCCAGGAAAAAGGTGCTAGGGATGCTGTCCCATCATTGTAAGAATGAAGGCGAGACAGGACAACATAACATAAAGAAGTTATGTACTCACCATAACGTTCCATGTTTGTTGTCCATCTCGCCATTCATTCTTACAAAGCCTTCCTCCTTCCCTCTGCCAGAGACGACTTGTGGACCTGGTATATTTCCACTACCTCAGGGGCTCTTTGCCTCAGCTTGTTTCTCCTTCCAGTACATTTGGTATGGACTTAGACACTTGTTTATATGTATATGTTTGTACATATGTATATAGTTTATATATTATTAAATATTAGCAGCAAACGAGATCTGGGGAATTACACCACTGTATTGTGGGATATCTTATTGCCATGACCCAAGTTTGAGATCTTCAGCTAAGTATTCAGCCAAGTCGGAGCCAAGGATCAGCACCGAACCCATCATTGTAAGAATGAACGGCGAGATTGACAACAAACATGGAACGTTATGGTGAGTACTTAACTTCTTTTTAACCAATCTGTTGGAGAATACTTTTATTGTCACAGTGCTCATACAGGAGTTTTTATTTTTTTTATTTGACATAAGTATGAAACTGTTTACAGTGTCCCAGAAAATCACTTTAAAATTCCTGGATTCATGGTATGGATGGTTTGTGAATAGTCAGTTACACACTGATACTGACTTTCTTCTCTCAAGCAACCAATTTATTGAGCAAGATCAAAATCCAAGTTATTGACTCATTTTCCAAATTATCTGTTTTTCATTGTGATCCAAATACCCCTCACCCTTTCCATTCCAGTAGGTTTAAACCCCCCCCCCCACCAAGTCTTAAAATGATCAGTTGTGATTTCCAGTGAAAGCAATTTTTACTAACTGCAGTAATTAAAGCACTTGGCTGAATATGTCAAGAACAGTACAAATTACTTGTCATATGCCCAGAATTTTATCAGTTAGCTTTTTTTAACAAAAGACTTGCTTTAGTTTGAATACTTTTGTGGAAAGTTTATTTTAGTGGTGCATATGTATGAATTTTAAGAATGCAGATCTCTTTCTTACCACGTATATTAAATTAGTTGCATCTTATTATTAAAGGATCTGAGCATGTGCTTGGCTTTATTTGATTAGTCAAAGGCAATTTGCAAGAGAAACATTTTTTTCTTTGTTTATATTATTATTTATTACTTCAGAATATTTTCTACATTCTTCCATTGTTTACATTTTGGCATGTTTGTCACCAGGTTTGGCTAATTTCTTTTCATATATTACTTCTCATTATACCATCTGTTTTGCAATATATTTTTAAAGTTATAGAATATTAAAAGAGGCATATTCAGCATAGTCATGCATGATTTTAGTGTGTGAAATCGTGCTGTTTTGGTCAGTGACAAAACAAATGCTGATTGTGTTTTTTGATGACCGCTGTTGAGATGAAGATTCAGTTTTCTGCCATTTATGTCTCTCTCTGTTAAGAGAATGTAGTATGTAATATAAAGCTGTGATTGATGGCTGCTTCCCTAAGTATCTTTCTAGGAGATAAGTTGCTTTTCATCCTGCTGAAGTGACAGTTGGGCACTTGAGGTGACCCTGTCAGTCTGAGACAAGGCCAGAGGCTTATTACAAGTACATATAGCAGGTACATGAAATGCTGACAAAGCAAAACATTTTGTGATGGCTGGCATCAATTATAAAGGAAAAAATAAAGACAGCAGCATCCCAACCTTTCTACAAGAAATCATTTAAGCTGAGCTTTCTTTCATAATACATCTATACTGCTGAAATAATCATTCGGTTTATTATTTTAGTGGCACATGGTTATGAAATGGTACAGTACGAGATAAACAGGGAATTGGTAAACATGATATATGGTGATTATGGAGTTTGCATATGGTGTGAAGGAATGAGTGAAAATGCATCAGTTGTAACACTGCGTTAGTGTATTAATGGTAGTCAAATGCATCCTGTTAAACCTTCCTCCCAAGCAAATAATGGTACTTATGTTAGTAGCATGTATAATTTTAATATTTTATGTGGATGTTTTTGTTGATATAGCCCTACTGAATTCCCAGTCTTGGCTGAAAAGGTCTCTTGGTGAATCCATCAGTAAATTAGATCAGTAAACAACACATGCATAACTAAATAAAAACAGGCTACAGAAAGCAGACAGGGTTAATATCTTTAACCGATTTGGATAGTACTCCCAAAATTGCATGATAAGAAATTGGCACACTGAAACTGCAATATCACTTTTAATACTGTATGGGACTATATGTATGACTATATTTATGACAGGTGTCAATTAGAACATAGTAATCTGTTAGAAATGTACGTGATAACTGTGTTGCAAGGCTTAAGAACAAAATGCAGTGTGCTTGTTTGCATGATTGTAATACACAGTAGTCTTCACATCTCAACTTCTATTAAGCTTTGTGAAGGTTTTGTAGTGCACAAATGGGCCAGGCATTGACTGACGTAACTCTTTCAGCACAGCCATTTGTAGCTTTATAAATACACAAGTAAAAGGAGTATAAGGGAACACTGATACTCTGATGTGCATAAAGGAATCCTTTGGTATCAACAAGGTTTTCAATCAGAGGGTCTTTCTTTGGTCTCAGTCTCTCTTTCTCGGTTTGTCTTTTCTTTGTGATCTCAGAATAGAGCAATTAAGTGTGTAGTAGGGATTTCAGATTGGCACAAACCAAGTATCACCTCCTTCTCCAAAGTTGGCACAAACAAAGTATCACCTCCTTCTCCAAAGCAGTTTGTGGCATTTGCCTAATTTATAATTAATGTCTAAATAGATTTTTACTTGCAACGACTTCAGATGAATAATACCAAGAAGCACGGAGCTCTAAATACAGATTTTCACACAAACATTATCTGCACCAATTACGTAACACCCATAGCACCAATTATTTTACTCTTAACTGTGCTTACAAAACATGGCACAACTGCTTTTACATGCTTTCAATGTAATAACTTTTGGATAACGTTTTTCTGATGTTTAAAGATGCATTCTAACCAAGAAAATGACTAAAATGGAGGATATAGAAATCATTGTCATAAATACACTATTTTCAAATTGTACGAGTAAAATAAATTGTAAAACAGACTCCAATAGTATTTTGAAATGATATG
>NW_025049885.1:0-12500 GCF_019279795.1 Protopterus annectens
GGGACAATTTGGGATGCTGGTCTCTGACAAGCCAACGTGGAAATTTGCAATAGCTGCCAGTTGAACTCTGATGGTGGCTGAGGAGGAGCCCAATCGAAAGAGTTCTGCTAGAAACTCTAGAACTGTCTGGACAAAAGCCGTAAAGGGATCCACGTGTTTTTCCCCTGCCCAGACAGAGAAACGCTTCCATTTGCTAGCATAAGTCTTTCTGGTGGTAGACTTGTGAGAAGCGAGGATGATATCCCGAACTGGTTGAAAGATAAGGGGAAGCCTGGCTAGGGTTGGAAGTGGAGCAACCAAGCTGTGAGGTTGAGAGATCGAAGGGACTGATGCAGCCCACCTGATTGATGGGTCAGAAGATCTGGCACTGGGTCCAGATGCCAGGGCTGCTCCAGTAGATGGTGTTGCAGGAACGGAAATCAAATTTGTCGAGGCCAGTAAGGGGCAATGAGGATCATCCTGGCTCTCAAGGCAGTCGCTTTCTGGACTAATTCAGTAATCAAGTGAAAGGGGGGGGGAAATGCATACAGATGATCCCGGGGCCAATCGTGAACTAGAGCATCTCTGGGGGGTAGACCTGGGAGAGGGAAGAGGGTGAAGAAGTCTGGGCACTTGCTGTTTAGAGGTGTTGCAAAAAGGTCACAGCAAGGCTGACCCCACCTTCTGAAAATTCTTTCCGCTACTATCTGGTTGAGAGACCACTCGTGAGGCATGAGAATGGCTCTGCTCAGTCTGTCCGCTAGGACGTTGGACTTCCCGGGAATATGCGTTGCTACCAGAAACCGTTGAGAAGAGATCGCCCATTGCCAAAGTCTGAGTGCTTCTTGACATAGGGGGTAGGATCTGGTTCCGCCCTGCTTGTTGATGTACTGTCTGTTTGAATTGCAATAGTCCCCATGGGTAGAGAGTCCTGAAGGGCCTGCAACGCTAAAAGTACCGCTCTCATTTCCAAGACATTTATGTGCAAGTGGCATTCGAAGGGTTGCCATGTGCCCTGGACTGTCCTGCCCCGAAAATGCCCCCCCCCACCCGATCAGGGAGGCATCCGTTTTCACAGTGGCAACAGGAGGAGGAAGGACCATAGGTCTGCCCTGGAGTACCTGAGGGGAGACCGTCCAAGAAAGATGTCTATTGCATGACTGAGCGATTAGAATGGTGTGTGACATGGGGAGCTGCTGAAAGGACCACTGGGAAAATAGCATTCACTGCAGGATCCGCATATGAAAACGCGCTAGGGGGGAGTAAAGTGATTGCTGCTGTCATGAGACCAGTGTTTTTAGTACAAATCTGGCTTGGACTCTGCTCTCCTTTAACAGGATCTGAACATGGTTGCGAATGTCTGAAACTCTTTGCGTAGGTAGTTTTGCTGAGAGCTCCACTGTGTTTGAAACGGTGCCTATGAAGGTAATAGACTGACAAGACGACAATGCAGACTTTTCAAAATTTAGAGAGATACCTAGCGCGTTGCACATTTGTACAGCGTAATCTCTGGATTGGAGTAGTTGGTGCCTGGTGGTGGCAGTAAGGAGCCAGTCGTCTAAATATGGAAACACCTGGAATCCTTGTTGTCTCAGGTGAGCCGCAACCACTGCCATGCATTTGGTAAACACCCTGGGGGCTGTGGTGAGGCCAAAGGGCAGGGCTCTGAATTGGTAGTGACTGGCTCCCAGCCGGAAGCGGAGAAACCTTCTGGAGCGCCTGTTCATCTTGATATGGTAGTACGCATCCTGAAGGTCTATAGGGCACATCCAATTGTCCTGACCCAGAAAGGGTAGAATGGACTGTAGCGTGACCATCCGGAACTTCGTTCTTTAAACCGACTTGTTCAGAGATCCAAAATATGTCTCCAGTCCCCTGTCTTTTTTGGTACCAAAAAGAACTTTGAGTAGATTCCGATCCTTGTTGGTCTGCTGGGACTGGCTGGATGGTCCTTTTTCTTAGCAGCTATGAAATTTCTAGTGCTGCTTGATCTCTCAGACTGGGTGGAACGTCTGGAAGGGGCCCTTTTGGCTGATGTGGGGTGTGAATAAAGGGAATTCTGTAACCCTCTTGCTTGAGGGAATGCCAGGCTTCTGGGTACAGTGATTGTCCACCTTCGGAGGCAGTCAGGAGAAGACTGTCGGGCAGCTCCTCAGGGGTGCTGGAAGGATTTGTCAGAGAAAGATTCTCTGCTACCCTGATTTTGCGGACCCCCTCTGCCCCTACAGCGACGCCTGTTATTGTTCCCTCCTCTGCCTCTGGAGGGAAGCTCGCCACGTGCGTCAGGCAGTACTCCCTGGGGTTTCTGGAACCACAATTTTCCACCCTTTTGACCCTTAGGGTATGGTCAAGAAGGAGTGGAAAAATGGACTCCCACTGCAGAGAGTCTTGCCTTCCTGCTCGCACCTTTTCAATGTATCCTTCACTTGAGGTCCAAACAAGGCAGAACCGTCAAAGGGGGCGTTAGTGAAGGACGCCTTGAAGGGGTCGGCGAAGTTGCAAGGCCGCATCCAGGCATGTCTCAGAAAAATGCCCGTGCCTGCAGCCCTACTCGTTCCATCGGGGGCATAGGAAATGAGCCGCATGGAGGAGTTTACAATAGAGTTCAGGGTCCCCAGCTGGGAGTTGATCTTTTCCTGAGACCCCGCAGCTGATGGGTCCTGTAAGGTATCACCTAGTTCTTTGAGAAGGTCTCTCTGAAGACGGGTGAAATGGCACAAATAATTCGGCGAACGCAAGGCAAAGGTCGCTGAAGAAAACATCTGCTTGCCGTACCTATCCATAGTCCTAGACTCCTTATTAGGAGGATGGACAGGAACTGAAGGGTCAGCAGACTCCTCCTTAGTGGCCGCTGCCACCACTATGGCATCAACGGGGACGCCCTTAGTGAGAAACTGCTTGTCCGAAGGGGCTGTAATAAATTGTGGGCATCCGGGGAGTTGGTTCCATAGTATCCGGAGCCGTGCACACCTTCCGAGCCACCACCTCCATGAGTGGGTCGAAAGGCGGGGACACCCAGGAGGTGGAAGGGCGAGAACCGAACGCATCCAGGTACACAGACTCGTCCTCTGAAGGGTTGAGGGCAGACCAGTTCCCCCCTCTGTTTAAGGATCTCTAGGATGTCAGAAAATGAGACATCCTCAGAGGGGGACCTTGGGGACCCTTCCGAATCATCTGGGTCGGTGTCAGATGTCACTGACTCCAGGGAGTCTACATGCTTCCTCTTGCATGTCGTCTTCCGAGGGGGCTCCCCCGCAGGATCAGGGGAGGCCTCAGAAGAGGAGGATACACCCAATGGGGCAACCTGGAGCGTTGGTTCTCCACGCTTGGGTTCGGGAGGGTAGGCAGAGGCCGAAGCAGGTACCATGGAAGGAGGGGCCGACCGTGGCACCGGTATAGGAGCCAGCACGCTCCTCATGACCTCAAAGGTGCCCCTATAGGCAGAGAAGAGGGACCCAGCTCCGAAGAGATGAGAGCTCCTCCTGACACCAAGAGGGACGGCTCCGAGGCTGATGGGGCCGAACTGACCTGCGCCGATGCTCCGAGGGGGAGAACGGGTTTGGACAAGGGTCCGATGCCACTCGCCCCCTCGGAACAGAGGGAGTCCCAGCGCCCGGATCCCTCCAAGGACTGAGCCAATGAAGGGATCGGAGCCGACGAAGGAACCGATAAGGGTGGAATCTCTTCCGACGCCCCCACGGAACCAACCCCTACAGCCTCTGGCTCCGAGCTCGAAGGAATAGTCGGAGGAGGAACTGGTGCAGGCGTTGGGGAAGCCGCTGTCTGTTGAGACGGGCTATGCAATAACTAACTGGGCGAGTGCCTGCGACTTCAAAAGCCTACCAACTACCCTCTCGAGGTCATGGTCCGAAAGCCTGGAAGATCTAGAGGAGTGAGACCTATGGCTCCGCTCAGACAGCAAAGGGGACTTCGGAGCCGACCTGACCGACTCCAATGAAGGAGATTGGGAATGCTTTCGGCTTGGAGACTGCTCCGACACCAAGGTCGAAGTCGACTGAGGTCTCGATGTATAGGTTCCAGCCGGAACAGACGAGGCAGAGGGAGGTCTGCTTGGCGCCGGCTCTGGACATGGAGCAGACGGTTTGGCGGGCTTAGAAGGTTTTCCTGACCGAGACTTGGTAGGAGAATCTTCGGGCTTTAATAAGCTCCTTAGGATGAGCTTATTTCTGCGTTCCTGCAGGACTCTTGGGCTAAAAGCATGACAGACGGAACAAGAGTCCTGCAGGTGCAGAGGACCCAAACAATACACACAAGAAGTGTGACCGTCTGTTAGGGACATCTTCTGACAGCATGAGTTACACTTCTTGAATCCCGGTATCTTGGTATCCTTAGACATGATACCACAGGAACGGGACAAAAAATCTAGACAAGTATACCAGACGCAACAAACACACACACAATACTTGAAAAGACACTCTCAAGGAAAAATTAAGTTTACTACAGTAAAACAACACAAAATTCCACACACACACACACACACACACACACACACCGAATGGAACCTGTAAAAAACTACTATAAGGGGGGGGGGGGTAAAGGCCTAACCACCTTAAGGGTGGAGAAGAGTAAGGAAAACCATTAATAAAGGAACTGAAGACTAGTCGAGAGACTACTAACACTACTAGAAAAGATCTCAGGGAAAAGTATCTATCAAAAACTAACTATAAATATAAAAAATCTTAAATACGACCTGGAGCAGGTGAAAACGCAACCTCGTAGCTGAAGCGGCAAACAAGATCTGGGTATATGATGCCTAGCATTATGGGACATAGCATAGCCTCGAGCCGGTAAAAATAGCTCTCAAGCTTTAGTATTAGGCCGAGTCGGAGACGAGGTTCGGCTCCGAATCCATCCAGCAAGTATGAAGGCGAGATTGACAACTTAACATTACACCTTCAGAAGTCGGTACCTGCACAGTGGCTCAAAACCCATCCAAGGTAGAGACATCAGCAGGTTCCATAGTCGAAGCATCTCGTGGCATACCAGGCTCCGAATGGGTCTCAATAGAGGCCTGCGAATCTGTAGAAGTGGGTATCAGGGACTGCAAAAGCACCTCACTGAGTACCGGCGGACTGGCGACTAGCTTTATGGTAGCATCGTCAGCAGCTTTGGACCTATGCGGTCTGTCTCTGTCTTTATTCTTTACGTTTTCTTTTAGGAAGATCGGTAGTCGGAAGGCTTACCAATGCCATTTCAGAGTACGGAGATCGACAGCGAAAGTATTTAGCTACAATTGTCCTGACAGCAGATAGTTCGGGCGTTGAACAAGGCACAAAACCGACAGCATGGGACGTTGTGGTCTGGGCCTAAACAGGTGACGCAGTAAGTATGAAAATCTCTAGGAGGTATTTGCTTTACACAGGCAAGACAATTACTTATTTTTTCTGACAGAGCAAGAAAAAAGGATCCCAACGGGGTACTTATCTTTTAGAAGACTTAAGGTCTGAAACTCGAAAATGAAAATTTCAGGAGTTGCCCGACCAGCACTTGCGAACTGCTTCTGCTTCGGGCACCGCACGGTAAGAAAGCCTGATATAATGGTGTCTGCTGCATGTTTTATACCCCTGACGTCATGGAAGAAGCAACAGCATCAGAGGCAGAAATCCCAAGACTCTGGTATTCAGGCCGGCTGAGGGCTACCTGCAGGCAGATAACTCAAATGTGATGACTACAACAATGAAACACGAAGAACATCCTGGAATAGATACCTGATCTGGACTGGTCTGGAGGGACATGCTGGATGACTCGTTTTTCAAGCAGCTTGGAGATTTCCACTGCTGCTTCCTCCAGTTATGCAGGTGGAACGTCCAGGAGGTGTTTGGGCAGAATTGGCATTTGAATGAAGGGGATCGAGTATCCTCTATTTATGATTTGCAACATCAAACGGTAGTCTATGATAGACTCCCAGGCTGCTGGGTGTAGTGAGAAACATTCCAAGACTGCCTCCAGGGACTAGCAGTTGGGCAACCCTTCAGGGCTCTATGCAGGTCTGTCTAGGAAGGAATCCAGAGACCCCTGCTGCCATGAGGACGGCGTCTGTTATATCCCCCTCTCCATCTTGGGAATAGCCCTGAGACTTTCAGAACCACATCTACTTCACCCCCCCCCCCGATTGCAGGAAAAGGATAGTTGTGGGGTTGAGAAGCGGATCTTGACAGCAGACAGGGTCTTCCTGTCTCTCTCTCTCTCTCTGGACCAACATGGCGCACACCATTTTGCAAAAAGGGTGGAACCTTCATAAGGGGCATTAATAAAAGATGCCTTGAAAAGCTCCGAGAAAGCACCAAGGCAGGGCCACCTTCAGTAGCATGCAACAGCAGCCTCATAGAGGTGATGGAAATGGAAGTGAGGGTGGCCATTCGGGAGGAAAACACCTTCTCTTCTGCCGTCATAGACCCTGGGGCAGACTCTGCGACCTCTTTAAGCAGGTCCCGCTGGAGTCTGATCACACGTGCCATGTAGTTCACTGTATGCACGGCAAACATGGCTGAAGCGCAAAACCACTTCCCTAAACGGTCCATGGTCATAGGTTGGTACTAGGCTATCGACCCTAGGGCCTATGCAAGCCTAGCCATAACAATTCCCTGGATATTTCTTCCCACAATATTTACTTCTCCAGGCCCCTGTCTAGCAGGGCAACTGACATGATCCTTGGGGTGAATTTCCTATCTCCCATCCAATCATCAAGGTTCCTTTTGAAGAGGGATAATGAGGTGCTCTGCTTGATATGTATGGGCAGTCTATTCCAGAGTATGGGGAGTCTCTGGGTCAGGAACCTATCCCTCCAGCATGTTTTGTTCATTGTGATGACAAGGTTTAGATCCCTGGAGCGTGTGGCTCCGAGGGATTGTGATTTCTTTAAGTGGAGCATGTCCAACAGTTCAGGGTTTGACATGGCTTTATATGTTAAGCAGAGATCACCTCCAAGTAGACGATATGCCACAGAGTATAGCTGGAGTTTTTTTTAGACTGTCAGTATATGGCATCTGCTTTAGGCCTGTGATTCTTTTAGTGAGGTATTTCTGTGGCCCTTCAAGCTGTTGCTGATGTCTTGTGAGGTACATACCAAACGGGGCATTATACTGTATAACGGGTCTAATGAGGGATGAGTACAGTGGACAATGACCTTTTTTCCTGGATGAAAAGCCCTTAGTGATGAGGTGTGCCACACAGAAGGATTTCCTGACTGTTGTGGCAATGTGGTTATCGAAAGTGAGACCACTGTCCACCTGTGTCCCTAAGTCTCTCATCACACTCTCCATGTTTAGTGTCCTGCCACCTATGCGTTAATTCATTGATACATGTTTTTTTCCAAGGGGGATAACTATACATTTCTTGGCATTAAGCTTGAGCCCATGGCTCTGGCACCAGGAATCTGTTTCTGTAAGGCCCTTTTGTAGAACATCCACATCATTTGGGGATTCAATAATGGCTCCCAGTTTGCAGTCATCTGCAACCTTTGTTAGCCAGAGTCCCTTAGTGTTGGCCTGTACTTCAGAAAAGTAGATGCCAAACAAGAGTGGTCCCAGGACTGAACCCTGAGGTACTCCACTTGTCTGGAGCTGGATTTGGAGTCTGCTACTTTTTACTGTCTGGGTTCTGCCAGTAAGCCAGTTAGCAACCCATCGAGTGACGTAGGGATTTATGCCCAGCTTAGTAAGTTGATCTAGGATTTCAGAGTGGGGGATGGTGTCAAGGGCCTTGGCGAGGTCCAGATAGGCTATGTGGACTGCCTTACCCTCGTCCACAGCTCTGGAGACAATTCGAAGAAGTCAATCAGATTCAGGAGACAAGATCGACCTTTCACAAACCCAAACTGGGTGGGGTCCAGTGTTTGAAGGTTGCCAATGTCTTTGTTTATAAGATCCATGATAATGCGTTCCATGCCCTTTCAAATCAGGCTCGTCAGACTGATGGGATGGTAGTTCCCGGGATCCAAGGTGGATCCTCCCTTGTGGAGTGGGATAACTGTACCTGTGCGCCACTCAGTGGGCACGAAGCCTGAGGCGAGGCTATGATTAAACATGACACTAAGGTGAGGTGCCAGTTCATTTTGTAGCTCATGTAGTACACAGCCTGGGATGTCATCTGGACACATGGATGCTGTATTCTTAGCTTTGTAGAGTGCGGTTTCTACCAGTGTGGCTGTGCTTATCGGAATTTGGCAATCTTTTGGTATTGAGATGGGCCCTTTAGGGGGTGAGAGTGGGGTGAAGTTGGCACTAAATCTATCTGCCCGGAAGTTGGCAATATCCTTGGGATCAGTATATTTAATGCCATTCTGTTGCAACTCAGAGCAGATCTGAGCATTGCCATTTAGATTCTTGACATAATTATAGAATGCCTTGTGGTTTTGTCTATGGAATCTTTGGCAAATTTATTTTCGTAACTAGCTTTTGAGGATTTTATGAGGGATCTCCGCTTCTTACTGTGGCTGGTGAGGGAGATTTTTGCATCCTGTGATTTTCCTCTTTTTTGCAACAGTTTCTTCCTTCTGTTGTATAGTTTGTTTATAGCAGGGGACCACCAGATTGGCTTCCTTTTTTTTGGAGAAAAGCATCTTGGTTCTATTTGGGATGGCACGATTCATGCACGAGTGGATGTGCTCGTACAGTGCCTTAGTGTAGGATTTTGCAGTCGAACTTCCAGATCCCGTCTGCGTGGGTGTTGTGAAGTTTGTCACTTCTGACTTCAGTAGCTTGAAGTTGGCTTTGGAGAAGTTTTTTTTAAGGAGGTTTCCTTACTGGGGGGTGGGATGTGGATGTCAAGGGTGATTTGCTTATGGTCAGACCTGACCAATGAGGGGGTGACCACTGGTGTGGAGCATCCATCTCCCATGTTGGTAATGACCAGGTCTAGGATATTGGAGCCCCTGGTGGGACAATGGATTAGTTGATCCAGGGCGTTGGAATTTATTAATTCCAAGAACCGTTGGGAAAAGGAGTTGGTACCCAAGTACTTTTCCCAATTAATGGCAGGGTAGTTGAAATCACCCAGTATTAGGGTGTTAGGTTGTATCTTAATATTTTCCAGTATGTTTAGAAAGGTGTAGTGAGAATCTTGGGGCATGGTTGGGGATCTGTAGCAAGCTACAGTTTGGATTGCAGTCTTAACTAGTGAGTTGCACCTGGAGAATTACAGATGCATTGTTTTGGGCAACTAGCCTGGAAGTGTGAATATGGACACTCCTCAACCTTTAGTGTTTCAGTCCTGGTTTTGTGGCCGAAAAGTGTGGTAAGAATTGTAGCCTGGTATTGCAGGGGTTCTCTCTGGAGCCTTGAACCAGGTCTCAGTTACTGCACAGATATCAATGTTCTCCATTTTTAGGAGTGCCTCGAGAGAGTGCATTTTGAGGTTTAGACTTCTAGCATCGAGTAGCATTACCTAGAGATTTTGCCTGCTTCTGTCTGTTACGATGGTGGTTTTATCCTTTGAACCTTGCCTAAAAAAGGCACTATAGGGGTGGCAAGAGCTTTAGCCAGTAACCTGAATCCCAGGGGTCCAAAACTCTCAGTCCGGTGGATGGACTGCAGAGCTCTCCTGAGCGATGTCTTTCTTGGTGGCTGCCGCAATCACCATGGCATCAACTGGGAACCCCTTAGACCAATGTTGCTTGTCAGAAGGTGCACTTAGAATCCTATCAGGCACTTGGGGATGGGCTCCACAGTGTTGGGTTCCTTCCATGCCAGAGATATAATCATGTCCACAAGCGGATCCACTGGAAGGGACAGCCAGGAAGTACAGGGTTCTGTGCCAAACATCTTCAGGAACACAGACTCATCTGGGCTGGGTTTTTGGACAGACCACCCCTCATGCTGGCATAGGATTTCCATGTCGTCTCCAAAGGGGACATCTTCCGGGGGTGACCCGGGGGAACCCTCCCCTTCTTCCAAGTCCATGTCTTCTACGAAGGACTCCAGCAGGGAGTCCAAATGCCTCTTTTTACACACTAAAGTTTCCAAGGGAGCTCCTCGGGGGTGGGGGTGGGGCGGGGGTATCTGGGGAGGACTCAACACTTCTGGGAGTTCCCATAGAAAAACTTCCGGGGGCAGAATCCGGACCAGAAAGAGGGGGAGCCACGACAGACTCTTAATAGTGTCAAGGGTCTCAAGGAAGCCAAAAGAACCCTCTCCACCACCTCAAAAGCAGAGGGAGAACAAATTCCAGAAGCTAGGAACAAGGCTGGATCCGTAAACCTCCGAGTCAATGGGGGAGTTGGATCAGAGCCTCCAGGCACGACTCAGAGTGGAAGGGCAGACTCCGAAAACCTTGAAGCAGACCATCCCTTTGGATGCTGCACTGAGGTGACTGGCGACAATTGCCCAGAGTTATTCGGCTCCTACTAGTTTGGAGCAGAGGCACCTGGTATAATCAGCGTCAATCCCTCGATACAGAAACGCTTCGGACCCAAAGACTCCTAAGCCAGATGTTAGAATGGAGAAAAAACAATGGGAAGAAAGGCTGATCGCATGCGCCCAGCCCTGGAAGGAGAGTCAGCAGGCAAGACTCATATGGATCTGGGTCCGGATGAGTTTCTGCATCATCCTGTCCACCTTGGCTTCAGAAAGACTGCAGGTGGACCACATGGAGAAGGCCATGGATATGGGCTTGGAGAGTACTGGGGTGAGGTCGAAAAAAGGGATAGACCCTGAGACACCTACGGCTCCGGAGAAAAAACAAGGGGACTGGAGCCGAGGTGAGACTTGGCCAGGGGCTCGGCTGAGGAAGCGCAGTCAGAGGACAGCTTCCTGGGCCTATATCACTTTTTGTCTGTGCTTCTTCCCCCTCCCCAGCACTCAGGGTGGGAGGTTGAGTTCCAGAGGCCAGGGCGGACGAAGAAGCAAAAGTAGAATTAGAAGCAGAGGTCTATGAGGAAGGTGGAGGAAGGAGGCCCTGCAAGATCAACTTGTTCTTCCCGTTGATCGATGCATGGAGGTTGAAGCCCACGCAGATCGAACAGGAAGTGTCTAGCTGTGGGACTCCCAGATAAAACAACACACACTGTGGCCATCTGAAGGGGGGAGCTTATGGCCACACTGTGCATTTCAAAACTCTGGCTTGGGGTCTCTGCCATGGTAATGGACCACACACACTACAGGGAAATGAGAAAGAAAGGAAAGGGTTTTTTTTTTTTTTTTTTTTTAATCATGGGAATGACACGGGAGCACAAGAAGGGTAGTGTATAGAATTAGAGATAAAGGGCTAAACAAGTTAGAAAGGAGAGAAGGTGGGGGCCAGAAAAATTATTAAATTCACTTACTAGGAACTTGGAGCAACAGATAATGATGCTTACTGGACACGTGGCAAACAAGATCGAGGAGGAGGGAGACCAGGGGCATTATGGGTAGAGGTGGAGCTTGGAGCTCGGATCCGATACTGGAAAATGTGGCCGAGTCAGATCCGTACCGGATCCATATTCAAACACGAAAACAACTTCAGATCAGAATTTAATACAGCTTAAAAAGCAGTGTGTGTTTTCAAAATCACATGCTAGCAAGAAGGTGCCAATCACCTCTACTTAAACCCTATCAGGGAGGTATAGACAGAGGAACTTCCATGTCCGTGGTCCAGTCCTTCCAACCCACTGAACCATCTCAATTGGTGGGTCAACTGGTGGTACTACCCAGAATCGAAATGAGCCAGAACCGAAAGCTCCCTGGAACACAAACTCATCTGGAGAGCGGTTAGATAAAGAGAGACCACCCCCCCCCCCCCATCAATTCAAGGATCTTGCCAAAGGTGGCATCATTGGGGTGGAGGTTCTAGAGAGCCTTCACCTTCATCCAAGTCTATGTCCTCAGTGATGGACTCTGCTTGCTGACAAACATTTCCCTGGGAGGGTTGGAAGGTTCGGAAATCAAAATGGGAGGTTATGAAACCGGTAGTCTTGAGAAGCCTGTGAAACTGACAGTCTCCATTCTGACCGCAGAATGGGAAGCAGAAGCCGATTCTAGGCAGGTTAAATGAAACCTACCTGGATGGATGCACATTTTCACTTAGCATCATCGGCCTTTGAGGCTTTTGAATGGGTTCTTTTGATGCCATCAGCTCTGCCACAGCACTCTTGTCCTCTGACAAGAACGAAACCTCAAGACAGATAGTTCTGCTCCAAAATCTGCCTTGGAGTTGAGGCTTGCTGACAGCCAATGCATACTGGGAAACCGATAACTGACAACTTCAATGTAGACCCATCCGTTAGAGCCAAAGAATGGACGCCACAGCTCCAAGATGTTTCTGGGTCCAATAGAGGAAGGGAACTTGGAGTAGATGTCATTTGTATTACTGGCTCCATCAAAGGTACTCTGGAATAAATATATGAGATACCAAGTTCTGAGCGGCCGACTGGGACCACATAACACAGAAAAAGGGTAGATGGCTCAACACTTAGTACGCTCCCAAAAGATGGTTCCAAGAGAACGCCCAAGCTAAACCGGAGTTCAGCAGAACTTCAACATCCTGTTCAGTCAGGCTTATCGATGACAGGGACAACGACATCATCA
>NW_025049886.1:0-13323 GCF_019279795.1 Protopterus annectens
CCTAGATAGAGACAAAGGCCAGCTGGTTTCTACCATATTTCTGGATCTGTCTAAGGCAGCTTCAGTACCATTTCTCTTCACTTGGTCTATCAGACACTTCACCAACTGATTCTCCAGTTACCTTTCCAATAGACTCCAGCCTGTTCTTCTTTCCTCCTCTCTTTGGCTGTTCCTGTTAGAAATTAAGCCACAGCGGATCATCAAAACACAAATACATCACTGAGAGATGCAACTATCACGTGCCAAGCTGGAGGCTGAGCTCTATCAACATAGGACAGGTAAGACTCAGTCAGGGAGGAGAGAAGGTTACCACACACTAATACACACTATAGACCCCAGTCTCACATAGTACCATCACAACCTCAAATCCTACACATAAACACACAAAGACATACTCAGAGGCTCTGATCAAAAATCTACCAAAACAGCAGAGGCCACCAAAGCAGACACCCAAAACAACCACCACCTCAGGAACACAACACCTGCAACACATACACCTCACCTCGTCCAGAGTGTCAAAACAACAGCCACAGCCCTAAAAATGGCCAAACACAATGCCAGACACACACTAGCTTCATTGGTGACTCCATGATCAGACACACTGACGCCCCGGCCACCGTAGAACTGAGTAAGGAGAAGGTCACAGTAAGCTGCCTGTCGGGCTTAGAACTGGGCCATCACATAACGCAAGCACTCAGGTCTCTCAACAGCAGGTACAAATACTGACCTCAGTCCATTGTCCACGCTTGGTGTAAATCGACCTGAGATGTAATTCTCCTTGGACTACATGAAAAGAGACATTGAGGGAGCTCTCTGATTATGTAGCCCAGGCAGGTATGACCCTGACAGCTTGAGGCAGTATCCTACCTTCACCAAGAATGGATGCCACAATACAGAGATAAGATGATCAGCTTTAACAATTGGCTTAGCTCTGGGTCATTCAAAGGAGTGAAGTCCAATGTTCATGTCTGCCTGGGATGACATGCTGGACAAGCCACGCTTGCTTCTGCCATGAGGGACCGGCTTGCACCTGTCACCCTGGGATTCCGGATATTGGCAAAGGCTCTTGCCACCCCCATAGTGCCTTTTTTTTAGGCAAGGCTCCAAATTCCTAAACCTACAACCCTAGAGACACACAAAAAGAAAAAACTAAGGGTAATGCTGCTCAATGCCAGAAGTCTAAATCTCAAAATGCACGCACAGGAGGCCCTTCTCAGTATGTGGAGAACATCGATGTCTGTTAACAGCTGTGACAGAAACCTGGTTCAAGGCTCCTGAGAGCACCCCCAGCCACTATCAGGTTTTTACCTCCATATTTCATGCATTCGCCCCAAAATCGGGACAATACCACCAAGAAAGCGAGGGGGTATCCATGTTCATCATCAGGACACCCACACCTCAAGACTGGTGGCATACGCACGATGCATCGGGAGACCATCCAGGTGCAATTAACCATAGAGCAAGACTGCTCCTGCAAATTGTGGTGAATGTTACAGGCCACCCTCACAAGCCTCAGGAACCACACATGGCCTTCCTGAAAACACTAGAGGATAAATGTATCACCAAACACCATCATACTAGGTGACTTCAATTACCCTAATATAGACTGGGAACACTACTCAAGCCCAAACACCTAGCTTTAAAAGTTCCTGGAATTCATTAACTCAAATGCCATTGAACAACTAGTCACCATCCCCACAAGAGGAGAAAACATACTTGATCTCATCATCACAGAACATGGGAGCACAATGTTCAACACCTTTTGAAGTATACCCTCACTGGTGAGATCGGATCACAACTAATAATCTACGCTGGAGGTCCTCATCCCACCCCCACCTGAAATAAAGACCACAGTAAAGAACTTCAGAGCCGACTTCACACTTCTAAAGACTAGTGTGGTCTCCTTTAAGGCCCCTGAGCGGTGAGATGAAAACAGTACTCAAGCAGCTGAATCACTTACAAATGCCTTCTACCAGCACCTGCAGGACTGCATGGATAAGGCAATCCCAAAACAAAACAAAGACTCTTTGTACCAAAGGAAAGCGTCAGTCTGGTGGACCCCAGCCATAAACAAACTCTACAACAAAAGGAGAAGCTACTACAAGTTAGAGCAAAATCCTTAAAAGGTAAGACACCCTTGATCACTATAAGTAAAAACTAAGAGCTCTCATAAAATCATCCAAAGCAAATTTTGAGAGAAAAATAGCTAAAGACTCAAAGACAATCATAAGGCCTTCTTTAGCTATAGTTAGAAACCTGGGAGGAAACTCCCAGATATGTTCAGAACTAGTTCAAAATGATGTGAAGATTGCAGATCCTACAGACATTGCCAACATACTGGCTGACAGGTTCATTGCAAACTCCCAAAGGAGATATCTATACCAAGCGATTGCAGCCCCAAACATCTCCAACGCCAAGTGAGAACTGCTCTCCAAAGCAAAAACACAGCATCCATGGGACCTGATGGTGTCCCGGCTGTGTGCTCCACGAACTCAATGAGGAATTAAACCCACAGCTAGGACAGCTGTTTAATCATAATCTTACCTCTGGATACTTACCCAGGAGTGACTGCAACTGTGGTCCCACTTCACAAAGGCGGTGCCTCCACCGACCCTGGAAATTACCGCCCATTAGCTTGACAAGCCTTATCTGCAAAAGCCATGGAGAGGATCATAATGGACCTCATAAATAAAGACATAGGAACTTGCAGACTTTGGATCCATCCCAGTTTGGCTTTGTCAAAGGCAGATCATGCCTTCTAAACTTGGTTGACTTTTTGGAAACAGTCACCAAAGCCATTGATGAGGAAAGGCAGTCCATACAGCCTACCTCGATCTGGCGAAGGCCTTGATACAATACCCCACTCGGGTATCATTGAAAACTCATCAGCTTAAATGTTAACCCATACATCACAAGATGGGTTGCAAACTGGCTGAGTGACAGAACCCACAGGGTCAGAGTTGCTGGCGCCATGTCAGACTCAAAGCCTGTCACAAGTGGTGTACCACAGGGCTCAGTCCTGGGCCCTCTTGTTTGGCATCTACTTTTCAGTACAAGCTAACACAGGAGGGTTATGGCTGACAAAGTTTGCAGATGACTGCAAACTGGGCCATAGTAGGAAACACATCTGACACAGATATCCTTCAGAAGGGTCTCACAGTAATGGATAACTGGTGCCAGAGCCATGGCCTAAAGTTAAATGCCAAAAATGGCATAGTCATACCCTTCGGGAAAACAAGGTTACCCCTAGCTACCAAATGAGGTGGCAATCCACTGAGCACAGAAGAAGTTATCCGGGACCTGGGGACCCAGGTTGATAGTAGTCTGTCATTCGACACCCATGTAGCTAAAGTAGTTAGGGAAGACCTTCCTACATTGCCCACCTTATCATGAAGGGATTCTCATCTAGATCAAGGGAGGTCATAGTCTCCCTATACTATCACTCATCAGACCAATGATTGAGTACAATGCCCCATTTGGAATGTATCTGACCCGACACTTGCAGCAGCTGGAGAGGCCACAAAGTTCCTTACCAAAAGGATAAAGGGTCTCAAACATCTGTCCTATGCTGCCCGACTGAAAGAACTCCAGCTCTATTCAGTCGCTTACAGCTTGCTCAGAGGTGACCTTTGCCTAACATACAAGGCCATGTCAAACCCAGATTTGATGAATATGCTTCACCTCAAAAAATCTAGATCCGTCAGAGCCACAAGAGCGGGAGACTTAAACCTCAATACGGCTATTAATAGGACGTGCTGGAGGGATAGATTCATCACCCAAAGACTCCCTATGCTGTGGAACAAAATCCCGGTATATGTGAGGCAGAGCACCTCGCTGACCTTGTTCAAGAGAAATCTTGACCAATGGATGGGAGATCGCAGATATACCCCAGGGATTACCTCAGTGTCACTGCTCGACAGAGGCACAGCAAAATAATGGGTATAGTTCCCCATACTAAAGGGAGTAAGTAAGCCACAAAACTATGGGCTAGGCTTGTAAATGCCCTCGGGCAGATAGCCTAGTATGAACCTATGAACCTATGAACCTATGAATCATCTGTTTCCATTTCTTCCTGTCCTCTGCATGTTGCTCTGTTACACCAACCACCTGCATGTCCTCTCTCACCACATCCATAAACCTTATCTTAGGCCTTCCTCTTTTCCTCTTACCTGGCAGCTTCATCCTTAAAATCCTTTTCCCATTATACCCATCATCCCTCCTCAGCACATGTCCAAACCAACGCAATATCGCCTCTCTGACTTTGTCTCCATAGCGTCCAATCTGAGCTGACCCACTAATATACTGATTCCAAATCCTGTCCATCCTTGTCACACCCAGTACAAATCCTAACATCTTTAGCTCTGCCAGTTCCAGCTCTGACTCCTGCCTTTTTGTCAGTGCCACTGTCTCCAACACATAAACATAGCTGGTCTCATTACCCTCTTGTAGACCTTCACAAACAACCAAACCAAAAACCACCTCCAGAGGAAGCCTTAATAGGCAAAAATAGTAAAATGAAAAAAAGGCTTCCACCACAACGAAACGTTCACTGAGAAATTCTGTTAAAATGTAGGCTTTAATAAAACAAAGAAATAAAAACACAAATTGTGCTATTCAGGTTGCAGGTCAAACAGGATAAGCACTTTCAGTTAAAAAACCTTCTTCAGATCCTAGTGTGTAGACCTGACTTACTGCTGTTAAAGATCCTTAATTGCTCAACCAATCACATACAGCAATCAGATGCACGCCTTCCTTAAGCCTCCATTTCATTTCTTAATTAGGCTTCTCTCTTTCAAAATAGGTTTAATAGGAACTACTCTGTTGAGCCCTGGAAATAAATTAGCTCTGAGGTTCATGATCCATTTGCTTTCTTCCTTTTCAGTTTTGTTGACAATGTCTCCTCCATGAAGGTTAGTAGTCACATCTGAGATAACCATAAAGCTAAATGAATGCCTTGGATTTTCATACACATGTCCATACAAGGTTTTTTAACTGAAAGTGCTTATCCTGTTTGACCTGCAACCTGAATAGCACAATTTGTGCTTTTTATTTCTTTGTTTTATTAAAGCCTACATTTTAACAGAATTTCTCAGTGAACTTTTCGTTGTGGTGGAAGCCTTTTTTTTCATTTTACTCTTGTAGACCTTCCCTTTCACTCTTACTGGTACCCGTCTGTCACAAATCACTCCTGACACTCTTCACCCATTCCACCCTGCCTGTCCTCTCTTCTTCACCTCTCTTCCACACTCACCATTACTCTGAACTGTTGATCCCAAGTACTTAAACTCATCCACCATCGCCAACTCTACTCCCTGCATCCTCAGCATTCCTCTATCCTCCCTCTCATACACGCACACATATTCTGTCTTAGTCCTGCTGACCTTCATTCCTCTCCTCTCTAGAGCATATCTCCACCTCTTCAGGGTCTCCTCAACCTGGTCCCTACTCTCACTACAGATCACAATGTCATCTGCACACATCATAGCCCATGGGGCCTCCTGTCTGATCTCATCTGTCAACCTGTCCATCACCATTGCAAATAAGAAAGGGCTCAGAGCTGATCCTTGATGTAATCCCACCTCCATCTTAAATAGATCTGTCACTCCCACTGCAGACTTCACCACTGTCACATTACCCTCGTACATATCCTGTACCACTTTTACATATTTCTCTGCCACACCCGACTTCCTCATACAATACCGCAACTCCTCTCTAGGCACCCTATCATATGCTTTCTCCAAGTCCACAAAGACACAATGCAACTCCTTCTGACCGTCTCTAAATTTCTCCATCAACAGAGCAAACATCACATCTGTAGTGCTCTTTCCAGGCATAAAACCATACTGCTAATCGCTAATCATCATCTCCCTTCTTAACCTAGCTTCCACTACTCTTTCCCATAACTTCAAGCTGTGACTGATCAGTTTTATCCCTCTGTAGTTACTACAACTCTGCACATCACCCTTATTCTTAAAAATGGGTACCAAAACACTTTTTCCCCACTCCTCAGGCATCCTCTGACTTTCCAAGATTTTATTAAACAATCTGGTTAAAAACTCCACTGCCATTTCTCCTAAGCACCTCCATGCTTCCACTGGTATGTCATCTGGACCAACAGCCTTTCCATTCTTCATCCGCTTCATAGCTGTCCGTACTTCCTCCTTGCTAATCTGTTTTACTTCCTGATTCATTATTCCCACATCATGCAACCTTCTCTCTCTCTCATTCTCTTCATTCATCAGCCCCTCAAAGTTCTCTTTCCATCTGCTCAACACACTATCCTCACTTGTGAGTATGTTTCCCTCACTACTCTTTATCACCCTTACCTGCTGCACATCTTTCCCAGCTCGGTCCCTCTGTCTAGTCTAGACAGGTCCTTTTCTCCCTCTTTAGTGTCCAACCTTTCATACAACTCTGCATATGCCTTATCCAACTCCAGCCTGTTAAATGGATTAATTCTTACTTATCCTTCCTACTTGTCAAAACAGGTGCTCCACAAGGTTCCATACTGGGAATACTGGTTTTGAATATTTATGCAGAGAAGAAAGCCAAATTAATCAATACATAAAAAAACTCCAAAGATATTTGAAGAAAAATACAGGCAAAGGCACACATAAGAAAACAAAGAGGAAATGTAGAAATTAATATGGCAGAAGTTAAACAAAAAGAACTTGAATTTATGGATTATATGTGAAGTAAAAGATTTAGTGTGGTGAACCCAAAACAAGCTATATAGCAGCATAATGGAAATATGGGTCCCTAGATCAAGGAACAACAGGTAGAGCAGGAGGCATCTAAAGAAGGTTTGTAACGTGATGTTACTCTGGAGCCTTCTGTAGGAGGCTGGCATGAAAGTCTAGTTGAAGGAACACATCCAGGGAGGGAGCAGGAAACAGCAGAAACTCAACACAGGTAGTGTTGCAGAGTGATGGGCCAATGGGTTTCCATGTGAAAGAGCAGCAGATGAAGCAGAGTGCGTCTGAAGAGGATTTGTTATATGAGTTGTTTTTTTTTTAATTTTATGTATATAACTTGAAGGAAACAAGAACAAAGATAGTACTCATTACAAAAGAAAATGATTTAAGAGAAAACCTGTTTGATTTACTTGAGATGGATGGATTTGTTAAGATAGATGAAAGAAGTATATTATAGAAACTAATTAAGACCCACAATGCGAATATGTGAGAAGAAAGGTCAAACAGATGAAGACAGTAATCAGAACTATTAAGAGAAATTCATGTGATATAACAGAAATAAAAAGAATATATCCCTGTGTAGCTAAACTAAAAATGGATAAAGTGTTACCAGAAAAAATAGTGTAACAGAGGAAAGGAAGGAACCAAGTAAAATGCCACCATGGAAGAAAAAAATAGAGAACTCTATATAGCAATTAAGACAAGAAGTATCACTATGAAAAGAATACAGAAAAGGAGCAGATCATTGAAAATACATACAAAGATAGACATGGTAAAAACAATGGGAAGTATCAAAACAAATATTTATCATATACAATTCCAATAATACTTTAAACATATCAGCACAGGCAGCGCAACTTGGAAGGGATGCAGATAAATATAAATGAAAACTTCAAAATAAGCAATCCATTGATTACTTAAATGATTTACAGAAAATTGGGAAATGAAGAAAAAGGAATAGAAACACTACCTAAAGAAGAAGAAATGGGCACATTTTGAAGAAATATTTATGAGTACCCTGTTGAATATAACAAAGATACTGAATAGAGAGAAGAATTAAAGGAAACAGTAAGGGGTTCTAATGTAAAGGACATGAAATGGGATGGCATAGCATTCAGGGAATTCAAGGCAAAGTTAAGAAAAGCTCCTAACAGGAAAACTCCAGGCTCAGATGTACTACCTAACTTCAGGTTAAAAGCATTAACATACTTTCACAAAAATTTACCACTGAGTAAGAAACTTATATGTGCAAACTATATAATAAAAATGATGCAAACAGAGGATCATAGGAAGTTACTGGGCTATTGGCCCTGAAGCCCTTATAAGCCTCATCACAGGTTCATAGGTTGGTATTAGGCTATCGGCCCTAGGGCCTATACAAGCCTGGCCATAACAATTCCCTGGCTATTTCTTTCCACAGTATTTACTTCCTTGGAACCCTGTCTAGCAGGGTGACTGACATGATCCCCGGGGTGAATTTCCTAGCTCCCATCCAATCACCAAGGTTCCTTTTGAAGAGTGCCAAAGTGGCGCTCTGCTTGACATGTATGGGCAGTCTATTCCAGAGTCTGTGGAGTCTCTGGGTCAGGAACCTATCCCTCCAGCATGTTTTGCTCATTGTGATGACAAGGTTTAGATCCCTGGAGTGTGTGCTTTGAGGGATTGGGATTTCTTTAAGTGTAGCGTGTCCAACAGCTCTGGGTTTGACATGACCTTGTATGATAGTAGAGATTGCCTCTGAGTAGACGATATGTGACAGACTATAGGTGGAGTTTTTTTAGATGGTCAGCAGAGGGCATCTGCTTTAGGCCTGTGATTCTTTTTGTGAGGTATTTCTGTGGCCTTTCCAGTTGCTGCAGATGTCTTGAGAGGTACATACCAAACAGGGCGTTGTATTCTGTAATGGGTCTAATGAGGGATGAGTACAGTGGGACAATGACCTCCTTTTTTCTGGACAAAAAGCCCTTAGTGATGAGGTGTGCCATATAGAAGGATTTTCTGACTGTTGTGGCAATGTGTTTATCGACGGTGAGACCACTGTCCACCAGTCCACCTGTGTCCCTAAGTCTCTTATCACACTTTCAATGTTTAGTGTACTGCCACCTATGTGGTAATTCATGGGTACATGTTTGTTCCCAAAGGGAATAACTATACATTTATTGACATTGAGCTTGAGCCCATGGCTCTGGCACAAAGCATCTGTTTCTGTAAGGCCTTTTTGTAGTATATCCACATCATTTGGGGATTCAATAATGGCTCCCAGTTTGCAGTCATCTGTGAACTTTGTTAGCCAGAGTCCCTTAGTGTTGGCCTGTACTTCATACAAGTAGATACCAAACAAGATTGAACCCTGAGGTACTCCACTTGTCACTTGTCTGGAGCTGGATTTGGAGTTGGTTACTTTTACAGTGTGGGTTCTGTCAGTAAGCCAGTTGGCAACCCATCGCGTAACGTAGAGATTAATGCCCAGCTTAGTAAGTTTATCTATGACTTCAGAGTGGGGGATGGTGTTGAAGGCCTTGGCAAGGTCCAGATTGGCTGTGTGGACTACCATACCCTTGTCCACGGCTCTGGAGACTGATTCAAAGAAGTCAACCAGGTTCAGGAGACAAGATCAGCCCTGCATGAACCTAAACTGAGTGGGATTCAGTGTTTGAAGGTTGCTAGTGTCTTTGGTTATAAGTTCCATGGCCTTGCAGATCAGGCTCATCAGACTGATAGGGCGGTAGTTCCCAGGATCTAAGGTGGATCCCCCCTTGTGGAGTGGGATAACTGTAGCTGTGCACCACTCAGTGGTCACAAAGCCTGAGCTGAGGCTATGGTTAAACATGACACTTAGGTGAGGTGCCAGTTAATTTTGTAGTCCATGTAATACACAGCCTGGGATATTGTCTGGTCCCATGGATGCTGTATTCTTAGCTTTGGAGAGTGCATTTTTTTACCTATGTGGCCTTTATTACCAGAACTTGGCAATCTTTCAGTATTTATTTATTTATTTATTTACATTTGTTGACCGGGAGTGTCCGACTAGACATAGGTCCATTTTCAGTGGAGGCCCGGGGAGAAAAGCTCCACATTTAAAATAAACAGACAGTAGTTACATTGGATTACATAGTGATTAACAATTTGATTAACATTGCAATTAATTACAAAACATATTTACAGATGAAGAACATAGTACATCAGTATACAAGTAGAATCTTTATCTGTGAAGTACATAACAGACATTAACAAATGTTACAATAAGAAGTTCCTGCTGTATAATAAGTACTAGGCTTATGAGCATCTGAGCTTGCTATAATCAAGGTAGTTAGTGCGGTGGAAAGAAATGTAGTGGTTGGATGGGGTGGGTGATATTTGAGTCGGAGTTGCAAGGGCATAGCCAGCATGTTTTTAGGTGTGCTTTTAGTAAAGTTTTGAAGTGGGTGCACGATGGTACGGAGGTAATTGTGAGTGGGAGGGAGTTCCATAATTTGGTTATGGCACAAGAGAATAGTGCTTCACCAGCAGAGTTATTAGCTTTAGTGATCTGCAAGTGATTTTTGTTGCTGGGTTATAGTGATATGGTGATGCGATAGGGTTGGAGTAGATTCTGGAGGGATGGGACATTTAGTGGATGGTTTACTAGTTTGTGGGTGAGTGAGAGTTGATACCATTGAAGGAGGTAAGGGAGTTCAACCCAGCCCAGTTCGGCAAGTGAGAGACAGTGGTGACTACGGTAGGATGCCCCTGTGGCAAATTTGGCGATTTTGTTGTAGCAGGTCTCTAGCTTGTTTAGATCGCATTGCCTTAGATTGGTATATATTGGAGAGGCATAAAGTAGGGTGGAGATAAGGTGGGAATTTGCTATTGAAATCTTTGCTTCTTTGATGAGAAGTTAATTATTTCTGTATAACGCTCCTAGTTTTTTGTGGAATTTTTTTATGGTCATGGATATGCAAATGTCAAATTTTAGTTTATTGTCTATTTCCACTCCTAGCAATTTGGTGTGTTCAGTTGAGTATACAGTGGTGTTGTCTTTTGCTGTGATGTTAAAGTGAGAGTTGTTTTGAGTATGTTGGGTTGGAAGATGAGTAGTTTAGTTTTGTTTGGGTTGAGTATTAATTGGGCATCGGATAACCAAGTTTCAACAGAGGAAAAGGCTTTGTGTGTGACTTTTTGCAGTTTGTGTAGGGACTGGGCTGAGCAGATGATGGTTGAGTCATCCGCGTATTGTATGAGTGTGCCATGTTTGGTGGCAGAGACTAGATTATTGGTGAAAACAGAGAAGAGTAGGGGTCCAAGGATGGATCCTTGGGGAACCTCATTATTCTGCCATCCAACAGATTGTTGGCGGTGAGACAGGTAACTCTGAAACCAGTTGGTGACTGATTGAGGGAAGGATAGGTTATTGAGGACAGAGATGAGTTGTTTGCTTGGGACCATGTCAAATGCTTTAGATAGGTCTACAAAAGTAGCAGAGGAGAGATAGCCATTGTTTTTATGCTGAAGGATAGTGTTATTAAAGGAGAGTAAGGCAGTGGTGGTGCTATGGTTTGGTCGGAAACCATGCTCAGTATTGGAAAGGAGGTTGTTAGTAAGGAGGTAGTCTGAGACCTGAGAGTGTATGCATCTCTCTAGTATTTTGGAGAGTGGAGAGAGAATAGCTATGGGGCAGTAATTGGTTAGTTCTGTGAAGGGGCCGCCTTTGTGGAGGGGAATTATATGTGATACTTTCCACAGTGTGGGAATGTAACTTTCTGACAGAGATCGGTTAATCAAGATGGATACTGGGTAGGCCAGAGCATCAGCTGCAATTTGTAAGTATTCACTTGGGAGGTTGTCTGCTGCTAATTTGGTGGGCTTAAGTTTAGTTAAGAGTTTTTTTTTTTATGCTGGAGGTAGGTACAGGAGAAAATGAGAAGGCAGTGGGGAGATTACTAGTTGAAGGTGTGGGTTGGAGGGGGTTGTTTTTAGCTAGTGATAGTATGGTTTGTGTGAAGTGTGTGTTGAATGAGGTAGCAATATTTTCAGAGGAGTGAGGGATGTTAGGAGGGGGGGTCCTGACTTTACCTGGGTGGAGGATGGATTTTATGGAGGACCAGAATTGTTTGGGGCTGTGTTGGGAGGAGTCTAGGGCAGACTGGTAATATTGGAATTTGTCCTGTTTTATTAGCTTTTTGACTCTTGCGTACTTCTAGGAATTTCTGTCTAATTGAGGGGTTTTGGTTTTGTACCAGTGCTCCCAGGCTTTATCCCTGTTTTTCATTTCTGACTTAGTGGTTTTCTGTAGCCATGGGGAGGGTTGTGTTTTGGTTCTGGAAAGTCGTATGGGGGCATGGTAATTAAAGATGCTCAGGAAGGTAGTATTAAAAAATTTAACTGCGTCATCAAGACTGAGATGAGTATTGAGATGGGCCCTTTAGGGGGTGAGAGGAGGGTGAAGTTTGCACTGAATCGATCTGCCAAGATATTGGCAATATCCTTGGGATCAGTATATTTAATGCCATTCTGTTGTAGCTCAGAGCAGATCTGAACATTGCCATTTAGATTCTTGACATAGCAATAGAATGCCTTGTGGTTGTCTTTGGAATCTTTGGCAATTTTATTTTTGTAACTAGCTTTGGAGGATTTTATGAGGGATCTCAGCTTCTTACTGTGGCTGGTAAGGGAGTATTTTGCATCCTGGAATTTTCCTCTTTCTGCAACAGTTTCTTCCTTTTTGTTGTAAAGTTTGTTTATGCGCAAGGGACCACCAGATTGGCTTCCTTTTTTTTTGGAGAAGAGCATCTTGGGTTCCTATTGCTGGATGGCATGATTATTACATGAGTGGGTCAATAATGCTCATACAGTGCCTTAGTGTGCAGGATTCAGCAGTCGAACCTTCCAGTTCCCGATCTGCATGGGTGTCATAAGTTTGTCACTTCCTGACTTGAGTAGCTGTTTGAAGTTGGCTTCAGTCAAGAGTTTAGCCCCTGTTTAGACAAGTCAGCAGCCATTGCCCCTGTCCAGCAGGGACATGGGTGGAATCCCAGAGATGTATTTTCTGTTTTACATCCAGTTATCCAGGTTGCGCTTAAAAAGGAGTAAAGCGGTACTCTACTTGATGTGGAAAGGTAATCTAGTCCACAAATGGGGGAGTCTCTGGGACACAAATCTGTCCCACCAATAAATCCTATTGATGTCACAGACCAGGTTGAAGCCACGTGTGCAGGGTGCTTGAGTGGAGCTTGACTTATGGATGTGCAGCAGTCCCATCAAGGCGGCTTCCAAGATTGCCTTGTATGCCAGACAGGGGTCACCTCTGAGGGGTTGTATGAAACTGAATAGAGGGATAGGTCTTTTAGCCTATCTGTGTATGGTAGATTTTTGAAGCCTTGGATTCTCATGGTGAGGAACCTCCACGGTCTCTCCAGGTTCTGCATGTGTTTTGCGAGGTACATACCGGTGGGGTGTTGCTGCACAATAGCTGGGCCTTATAAGGGAAGATTACAGGGATGTTATGACCTTTTTGTCCCTGGATGAGATACTCTTACTTGCTGGTGGAGTGCAATGAAGGCTGTTTGTGACTAGAGCAACACGATTACGAAGCAACACGGTGGTCAAAAAGTCAGGTTGCTATCAACCTGGGTGCCCAATCCCACACAAC
>NW_025049887.1:0-14572 GCF_019279795.1 Protopterus annectens
AACTTTTTCGAGTTCCTTGCTGCTAGGACCACTCTGTAAACCCACTATGGGGTTTAGATAGTGGCTGGGGATTAGATAGTGGCTGGGGAGACTGGTTGAAAGATAAAGTTGGTATTGTTATTGTGGGATTTAGATAGTGGCTGTGGAGACTGGTTGAAAGGTAAAGGTGTTATTGTTATTGTGGGATTTAGATAGTGGCTGTGGAGACTGGTTGAAAGGTAAAGGTGGTATTGTTATTGTGGGATTTAGATAGTGGCTGTGGAGACTGGTTGAAAGGTAAAGGTGTTATTGTTATTGTGGGATTTAGATAGTGGCTGTGGAGACTGGTTGAAAGGTAAAGGTGTTATTGTTATTGTGGGATTTAGATAGTGGCTGTGGAGACTGGTTGAAAGGTAAAGGTGTTATTGTTATTGTGGGATTTAGATAGTGGCTGTGGAGACTGGTTGAAAGGTAAAGGTGTTATTGTTATTGTGGGATTTAGATAGTGGCTGTGGAGACTGGTTGAAAGGTAAAGGTGTTATTGTTATTGTGGGATTTAGATAGTGGCTGTGGAGACTGGTTGAAAGGTAAAGGTGTTATTGTTATTGTGGGATTTAGATAGTGGCTGTGGAGACTGGTTGAAAGGTAAAGGTGTTATTGTTATTGTGGGATTTAGATAGTGGCTGTGGAGACTGGTTGAAAGGTAAAGGTGTTATTGTTATTGTGGGATTTAGATAGTGGCTGTGGAGACTGGTTGAAAGGTAAAGGTGTTATTGTTATTGTGGGATTTAGATAGTGGCTGTGGAGACTGGTTGAAAGGTAAAGGTGTTATTGTTATTGTGGGATTTAGATAGTGGCTGTGGAGACTGGTTGAAAGGTAAAGGTGTTATTGTTATTGTGGGATTTAGATAGTGGCTGTGGAGACTGGTTGAAAGGTAAAGGTGTTATTGTTATTGTGGGATTTAGATAGTGGCTGTGGAGACTGGTTGAAAGGTAAAGGTGGTATTGTTATTGTGGGATTTAGATAGTGGCTGTGGAGACTGGTTGAAAGGTAAAGGTGTTATTGTTATTGTGGGATTTAGATAGTGGCTGTGGAGACTGGTTGAAAGGTAAAGGTGTTATTGTTATTGTGGGATTTAGATAGTGGCTGTGGAGACTGGTTGAAAGGTAAAGGTGTTATTGTTATTGTGGGATTTAGATAGTGGCTGTGGAGACTGGTTGAAAGGTAAAGGTGTTATTGTGTGATTTAGATAGTGGCTGTGGAGACTGGTTGAAAGGTAAAGGTGGTATTGTTATTGTGGGATTTAGATAGTGGCTGTGGAGACTGGTTGAAAGGTAAAGGTGTTATTGTTATTGTGGGATTTAGATAGTGGCTGTGGAGACTGGTTGAAAGGTAAAGGTGTTATTGTTATTGTGGGATTTAGATAGTGGCTGTGGAGACTGGTTGAAAGGTAAAGGTGTTATTGTTATTGTGGGATTTAGATAGTGGCTGTGGAGACTGGTTGAAAGGTAAAGGTGTTATTGTTATTGTGGGATTTAGATAGTGGCTGTGGAGACTGGTTGAAAGGTAAAGGTGTTATTGTTATTGTGGGATTTAGATAGTGGCTGTGGAGACTGGTTGAAAGGTAAAGGTGTTATTGTTATTGTGGGATTTAGATAGTGGCTGTGGAGACTGGTTGAAAGGTAAAGGTGGTATTGTTATTGTGGGATTTAGATAGTGGCTGTGGAGACTGGTTGAAAGGTAAAGGTGTTATTGTTATTGTGGGATTTAGATAGTGGCTGTGGAGACTGGTTGAAAGGTAAAGGTGTTATTGTTATTGTGGGATTTAGATAGTGGCTGTGGAGACTGGTTGAAAGGTAAAGGTGTTATTGTTATTGTGGGATTTAGATAGTGGCTGTGGAGACTGGTTGAAAGGTAAAGGTGTTATTGTTATTGTGGGATTTAGATAGTGGCTGTGGAGACTGGTTGAAAGGTAAAGGTGTTATTGTTATTGTGGGATTTAGATAGTGGCTGTGGAGACTGGTTGAAAGGTAAAGGTGTTATTGTTATTGTGGGATTTAGATAGTGGCTGTGGAGACTGGTTGAAAGGTAAAGGTGTTGTTATTGTGGGATTTAGATAGTGGCTGTGGAGACTGGTTGAAAGGTAAAGGTGTTATTGTTATTGTGGGATTTAGATAGTGGCTGTGGAGACTGGTTGAAAGGTAAAGGTGTTATTGTTATTGTGGGATTTAGATAGTGGCTGTGGAGACTGGTTGAAAGGTAAAGGTGTTATTGTTATTGTGGGATTTAGATAGTGGCTGTGGAGACTGGTTGAAAGGTAAAGGTGTTATTGTTATTGTGGGATTTAGATAGTGGCTGTGGAGACTGGTTGAAAGGTAAAGGTGTTATTGTTATTGTGGGATTTAGATAGTGGCTGTGGAGACTGGTTGAAAGGTAAAGGTGTTATTGTTATTGTGGGATTTAGATAGTGGCTGTGGAGACTGGTTGAAAGGTAAAGGTGTTATTGTTATTGTGGGATTTAGATAGTGGCTGTGGAGACTGGTTGAAAGGTAAAGGTGTTATTGTTATTGTGGATTTAGATAGTGGCTGTGGAGACTGGTTGAAAGGTAAAGGTGTTATTGTTATTGTGGGATTTAGATAGTGGCTGTGGAGACTGGTTGAAAGGTAAAGGTGGTATTGTTATTGTGGGATTTAGATAGTGGCTGTGGAGACTGGTTGAAAGGTAAAGGTGTTATTGTTATTGTGGGATTTAGATAGTGGCTGTGGAGACTGGTTGAAAGGTAAAGGTGTTATTGTTATTGTGGGATTTAGATAGTGGCTGTGGAGACTGGTTGAAAGGTAAAGGTGGTATTGTTATTGTGGGATTTAGATAGTGGCTGTGGAGACTGGTTGAAAGGTAAAGGTGTTATTGTTATTGTGGGATTTAGATAGTGGCTGTGGAGACTGGTTGAAAGGTAAAGGTGTTATTGTTATTGTGGGATTTAGATAGTGGCTGTGGAGACTGGTTGAAAGGTAAAGGTGTTATTGTTATTGTGGGATTTAGATAGTGGCTGTGGAGACTGGTTGAAAGGTAAAGGTGTTATTGTTATTGTGGGATTTAGATAGTGGCTGTGGAGACTGGTTGAAAGGTAAAGGTATTGTTATTGTGGGATTTAGATAGTGGCTGTGGAGACTGGTTGAAAGGTAAAGGTGTTATTGTTATTGTGGGATTTAGATAGTGGCTGTGGAGACTGGTTGAAAGGTAAAGGTGTTATTGTTATTGTGGGATTTAGATAGTGGCTGTGGAGACTGGTTGAAAGGTAAAGGTGTTATTGTTATTGTGGGATTTAGATAGTGGCTGTGGAGACTGGTTGAAAGGTAAAAGGTTATTGTTATTGTGGGATTTAGATAGTGGCTGTGGAGACTGGTTGAAAGGTAAATGTGTTATTGTTATTGTGGGATTTAGATAGTGGCTGTGGAGACTGGTTGAAAGGTAAAGGTGTTATTGTTATTGTGGGATTTAGATAGTGGCTGTGGAGACTGGTTGAAAGGTAAAGGTGTTATTGTTATTGTGGGATTTAGATAGTGGCTGTGGAGACTGGTTGAAAGGTAAAGGTGTTATTGTTATTGTGGGATTTAGATAGTGGCTGTGGAGACTGGTTGAAAGGTAAAGGTGTTATTGTTATTGTGGGATTTAGATAGTGGCTGTGGAGACTGGTTGAAAGGTAAAGGTGGTATTGTTATTGTGGGATTTAGATAGTGGCTGTGGAGACTGGTTGAAAGGTAAAGGTGTTATTGTTATTGTGGGATTTAGATAGTGGCTGTGGAGACTGGTTGAAAGGTAAAGGTGTTATTGTTATTGTGGGATTTAGATAGTGGCTGTGGAGACTGGTTGAAAGGTAAAGGTGTTATTGTTATTGTGGGATTTAGATAGTGGCTGTGGAGACTGGTTGAAAGGTAAAGGTGTTATTGTTATTGTGGGATTTAGATAGTGGCTGTGGAGACTGGTTGAAAGGTAAAGGTATTGTTATTGTGGGATTTAGATAGTGGCTGTGGAGACTGGTTGAAAGGTAAAGGTGTTATTGTTATTGTGGGATTTAGATAGTGGCTGTGGAGACTGGTTGAAAGGTAAAGGTGTTATTGTTATTGTGGGATTTAGATAGTGGCTGTGGAGACTGGTTGAAAGGTAAAGGTATTGTTATTGTGGGATTTAGATAGTGGCTGTGGAGACTGGTTGAAAGGTAAAGGTGTTATTGTTATTGTGGGATTTAGATAGTGGCTGTGGAGACTGGTTGAAAGGTAAAGGTGTTATTGTTATTGTGGGATTTAGATAGTGGCTGTGGAGACTGGTTGAAAGGTAAAGGTGTTATTGTTATTGTGGGATTTAGATAGTGGCTGTGGAGACTGGTTGAAAGGTAAAGGTGTTATTGTTATTGTGGGATTTAGATAGTGGCTGTGGAGACTGGTTGAAAGGTAAAGGTGGTATTGTTATTGTGGGATTTAGATAGTGGCTGTGGTGACTGGCTGAAAGGTAAAGGTGGTGTTATTGTTTGATTTAGATAGTGGCTGTGGAGACTGGTTGAAAGGTAAAGGTGTTATTGTTATTGTGGGATTTAGATAGTGGCTGTGGAGACTGGTTGAAAGGTAAAGGTGTTATTGTTATTGTGGGATTTAGATAGTGGCTGTGGAGACTGGTTGAAAGGTAAAGGTGTTATTGTTATTGTGGGATTTAGATAGTGGCTGTGGAGACTGGTTGAAAGGTAAAGGTGGTATTGTTATTGTGGGATTTAGATAGTGGCTGTGGAGACTGGTTGAAAGGTAAAGGTGTTATTGTTATTGTGGGATTTAGATAGTGGCTGTGGAGACTGGTTGAAAGGTAAAGGTGTTATTGTTATTGTGGGATTTAGATAGTGGCTGTGGAGACTGGTTGAAAGGTAAAGGTGTTATTGTTATTGTGGGATTTAGATAGTGGCTGTGGAGACTGGTTGAAAGGTAAAGGTGTTATTGTTATTGTGGGATTTAGATAGTGGCTGTGGAGACTGGTTGAAAGGTAAAGGTGTTATTGTTATTGTGGGATTTAGATAGTGGCTGTGGAGACTGGTTGAAAGGTAAAGGTGTTATTGTTATTGTGGGATTTAGATAGTGGCTGTGGAGACTGGTTGAAAGGTAAAGGTGGTATTGTTATTGTGGGATTTAGATAGTGGCTGTGGAGACTGGTTGAAAGGTAAAGGTGTTATTGTTATTGTGGGATTTAGATAGTGGCTGTGGAGACTGGTTGAAAGGTAAAGGTGGTATTGTTATTGTGGGATTTAGATAGTGGCTGTGGAGACTGGTTGAAAGGTAAAGGTGTTATTGTTATTGTGGGATTTAGATAGTGGCTGTGGAGACTGGTTGAAAGGTAAAGGTGTTATTGTTATTGTGGGATTTAGATAGTGGCTGTGGAGACTGGTTGAAAGGTAAAGGTGTTATTGTTATTGTGGGATTTAGATAGTGGCTGTGGAGACTGGTTGAAAGGTAAAGGTATTGTTATTGTGGGATTTAGATAGTGGCTGTGGAGACTGGTTGAAAGGTAAAGGTGTTATTGTTATTGTGGGATTTAGATAGTGGCTGTGGAGACTGGTTGAAAGGTAAAGGTGTTATTGTTATTGTGGGATTTAGATAGTGGCTGTGGAGACTGGTTGAAAGGTAAAGGTGTTATTGTTATTGTGGGATTTAGATAGTGGCTGTGGAGACTGGTTGAAAGGTAAAGGTGGTATTGTTATTGTGGGATTTAGATAGTGGCTGTGGAGACTGGTTGAAAGGTAAAGGTGTTATTGTTATTGTGGGATTTAGATAGTGGCTGTGGAGACTGGTTGAAAGGTAAAGGTGTTATTGTTATTGTGGGATTTAGATAGTGGCTGTGGAGACTGGTTGAAAGGTAAAGGTGTTATTGTTATTGTGGGATTTAGATAGTGGCTGTGGAGACTGGTTGAAAGGTAAAGGTGTTATTGTTATTGTGGGATTTAGATAGTGGCTGTGGAGACTGGTTGAAAGGTAAAGGTGTTATTGTTATTGTGGGATTTAGATAGTGGCTGTGGAGACTGGTTGAAAGGTAAAGGTGTTATTGTTATTGTGGGATTTAGATAGTGGCTGTGGAGACTGGTTGAAAGGTAAAGGTGTTATTGTTATTGTGGGATTTAGATAGTGGCTGTGGAGACTGGTTGAAAGGTAAAGGTGTTATTGTTATTGTGGGATTTAGATAGTGGCTGTGGAGACTGGTTGAAAGGTAAAGGTATTGTTATTGTGGGATTTAGATAGTGGCTGTGGAGACTGGTTGAAAGGTAAAGGTGTTATTGTTATTGTGGGATTTAGATAGTGGCTGTGGAGACTGGTTGAAAGGTAAAGGTATTGTTATTGTGGGATTTAGATAGTGGCTGTGGAGACTGGTTGAAAGGTAAAGGTGTTATTGTTATTGTGGGATTTAGATAGTGGCTGTGGAGACTGGTTGAAAGGTAAAGGTGTTATTGTTATTGTGGGATTTAGATAGTGGCTGTGGAGACTGGTTGAAAGGTAAAGGTGTTATTGTTATTGTGGGATTTAGATAGTGGCTGTGGAGACTGGTTGAAAGGTAAAGGTGGTATTGTTATTGTGGGATTTAGATAGTGGCTGTGGAGACTGGTTGAAAGGTAAAGGTGGTATTGTTATTGTGGGATTTAGATAGTGGCTGTGGAGACTGGTTGAAAGGTAAAGGTGTTATTGTTATTGTGGGATTTAGATAGTGGCTGTGGAGACTGGTTGAAAGGTAAAGGTGTTATTGTTATTGTGGGATTTAGATAGTGGCTGTGGAGACTGGTTGAAAGGTAAAGGTGTTATTGTTATTGTGGGATTTAGATAGTGGCTGTGGAGACTGGTTGAAAGGTAAAGGTGTTATTGTTATTGTGGGATTTAGATAGTGGCTGTGGAGACTGGTTGAAAGGTAAAGGTGTTATTGTTATTGTGGGATTTAGATAGTGGCTGTGGAGACTGGTTGAAAGGTAAAGGTGTTATTGTTATTGTGGGATTTAGATAGTGGCTGTGGAGACTGGTTGAAAGGTAAAGGTGTTATTGTTATTGTGGGATTTAGATAGTGGCTGTGGAGACTGGTTGAAAGGTAAAGGTGTTATTGTTATTGTGGGATTTAGATAGTGGCTGTGGAGACTGGTTGAAAGGTAAAGGTGTTATTGTTATTGTGGGATTTAGATAGTGGCTGTGGAGACTGGTTGAAAGGTAAAGGTGTATTGTTATTATTGGATTTAGATAGTGGCTGTGGAGACTGGTTGAAAGGTAAAGGTGTTATTGTTATTGTGGGATTTAGATAGTGGCTGTGGAGACTGGTTGAAAGGTAAAGGTGGTATTGTTATTGTGGGATTTAGATAGTGGCTGTGGAGACTGGTTGAAAGGTAAAGGTGTTATTGTGGATTTAGATAGTGGCTGTGGAGACTGGTTGAAAGGTAAAGGTGTTATTGTTATTGTGGGATTTAGATAGTGGCTGTGGAGACTGGTTGAAAGGTAAAGGTGGTATTGTTATTGTGGGATTTAGATAGTGGCTGTGGAGACTGGTTGAAAGGTAAAGGTGTTATTGTTATTGTGGGATTTAGATAGTGGCTGTGGAGACTGGTTGAAAGGTAAAGGTGTTATTGTTATTGTGGGATTTAGATAGTGGCTGTGGAGACTGGTTGAAAGGTAAAGGTGTTATTGTGGGATTTAGATAGTGGCTGTGGAGACTGGTTGAAAGGTAAAGGTGTTATTGTTATTGTGGGATTTAGATAGTGGCTGTGGAGACTGGTTGAAAGGTAAAGGTGTTATTGTTATTGTGGGATTTAGATAGTGGCTGTGGAGACTGGTTGAAAGGTAAAGGTGTTATTGTTACCTTGGGATTTAGATAGTGGCTGTGGAGACTGGTTTAAAGGTAAAGGTGTTATTGTTATTGTGGGATTTAGATAGTGGCTGTGGAGACTGGTTGAAAGGTAAAGGTGTTATTGTTATTGTGGGATTTAGATAGTGGCTGTGGAGACTGGTTGAAAGGTAAAGGTGTTATTGTTATTGTGGGATTTAGATAGTGGCTGTGGAGACTGGTTGAAAGGTAAAGGTGTTATTGTTATTGTGGGATTTAGATAGTGGCTGTGGAGACTGGTTGAAAGGTAAAGGTGGTATTGTTATTGTGGGATTTAGATAGTGGCTGTGGAGACTGGTTGAAAGGTAAAGGTGTTATTGTTATTGTGGGATTTAGATAGTGGCTGTGGAGACTGGTTGAAAGGTAAAGGTGTTATTGTTATTGTGGGATTTAGATAGTGGCTGTGGAGACTGGTTGAAAGGTAAAGGTGTTATTGTTATTGTGGGATTTAGATAGTGGCTGTGGAGACTGGTTGAAAGGTAAAGGTGTTATTGTTATTGTGGGATTTAGATAGTGGCTGTGGAGACTGGTTGAAAGGTAAAGGTGTTATTGTTATTGTGGGATTTAGATAGTGGCTGTGGAGACTGGTTGAAAGGTAAAGGTGTTATTGTTATTGTGGGATTTAGATAGTGGCTGTGGAGACTGGTTGAAAGGTAAAGGTGTTATTGTTATTGTGGGATTTAGATAGTGGCTGTGGAGACTGGTTGAAAGGTAAAGGTGTTATTGTTATTGTGGGATTTAGATAGTGGCTGTGGAGACTGGTTGAAAGGTAAAGGTGGTATTGTTATTGTGGGATTTAGATAGTGGCTGTGGAGACTGGTTGAAAGGTAAAGGTGTTATTGTTATTGTGGGATTTAGATAGTGGCTGTGGAGACTGGTTGAAAGGTAAAGGTGGTATTGTTATTGTGGGATTTAGATAGTGGCTGTGGAGACTGGTTGAAAGGTAAAGGTGTTATTGTTATTGTGGGATTTAGATAGTGGCTGTGGAGACTGGTTGAAAGGTAAAGGTGGTATTGTTATTGTGGGATTTAGATAGTGGCTGTGGAGACTGGTTGAAAGGTAAAGGTGTTATTGTTATTGTGGGATTTAGATAGTGGCTGTGGAGACTGGTTGAAAGGTAAAGGTGTTATTGTTATTGTGGGATTTAGATAGTGGCTGTGGAGACTGGTTGAAAGGTAAAGGTGTTATTGTTATTGTGGGATTTAGATAGTGGCTGTGGAGACTGGTTGAAAGGTAAAGGTGTTATTGTTATTGTGGGATTTAGATAGTGGCTGTGGAGACTGGTTGAAAGGTAAAGGTGTTATTGTTATTGTGGGATTTAGATAGTGGCTGTGGAGACTGGTTGAAAGGTAAAGGTGTTATTGTTATTGTGGGATTTAGATAGTGGCTGTGGAGACTGGTTGAAAGGTAAAGGTGTTATTGTTATTGTGGGATTTAGATAGTGGCTGTGGAGACTGGTTGAAAGGTAAAGGTGTTATTGTTATTGTGGGATTTAGATAGTGGCTGTGGAGACTGGTTGAAAGGTAAAGGTGTTATTGTTATTGTGGGATTTAGATAGTGGCTGTGGAGACTGGTTGAAAGGTAAAGGTGTTATTGTTATTGTGGGATTTAGATAGTGGCTGTGGAGACTGGTTGAAAGGTAAAGGTGGTATTGTTATTGTGGGATTTAGATAGTGGCTGTGGAGACTGGTTGAAAGGTAAAGGTGTTATTGTTATTGTGGGATTTAGATAGTGGCTGTGGAGACTGGTTGAAAGGTAAAGGTGTTATTGTTATTGTGGGATTTAGATAGTGGCTGTGGAGACTGGTTGAAAGGTAAAGGTGTTATTGTTATTGTGGGATTTAGATAGTGGCTGTGGAGACTGGTTGAAAGGTAAAGGTGTTATTGTTATTGTGGGATTTAGATAGTGGCTGTGGAGACTGGTTGAAAGGTAAAGGTGGTATTGTTATTGTGGGATTTAGATAGTGGCTGTGGAGACTGGTTGAAAGGTAAAGGTGTTATTGTTATTGTGGGATTTAGATAGTGGCTGTGGAGACTGGTTGAAAGGTAAAGGTGTTATTGTTATTGTGGGATTTAGATAGTGGCTGTGGAGACTGGTTGAAAGGTAAAGGTGGTATTGTTATTGTGGGATTTAGATAGTGGCTGTGGAGACTGGTTGAAAGGTAAAGGTGTTATTGTTATTGTGGGATTTAGATAGTGGCTGTGGAGACTGGTTGAAAGGTAAAGGTGTTATTGTTATTGTGGGATTTAGATAGTGGCTGTGGAGACTGGTTGAAAGGTAAAGGTGTTATTGTTATTGTGGGATTTAGATAGTGGCTGTGGAGACTGGTTGAAAGGTAAAGGTATTGTTATTGTGGGATTTAGATAGTGGCTGTGGAGACTGGTTGAAAGGTAAAGGTGTTATTGTTATTGTGGGATTTAGATAGTGGCTGTGGAGACTGGTTGAAAGGTAAAGGTGTTATTGTTATTGTGGGATTTAGATAGTGGCTGTGGAGACTGGTTGAAAGGTAAAGGTGTTATTGTTATTGTGGGATTTAGATAGTGGCTGTGGAGACTGGTTGAAAGGTAAAGGTGTTATTGTTATTGTGGGATTTAGATAGTGGCTGTGGAGACTGGTTGAAAGGTAAAGGTGTTATTGTTATTGTGGGATTTAGATAGTGGCTGTGGAGACTGGTTGAAAGGTAAAGGTGGTATTGTTATTGTGAGATTTAGATAGTGAATGTGTAGACTGGTTGAAAGTTAATGGTGTTATTGTTATTGTGTATTTAGACAGTGGCTGTAGAGACTGGTTGAAAGGTAAAGGTGGTATTGTTATTGTGTGATTTAGATAGTGGCTGTGGAGACTGGTTGAAAGGTAAAGGTGTTATTGTTATTGTGGGATTTAGATAGTGGCTGTGGAGACTGGTTGAAAGGTAAAGGTGGTATTGTTATTGTGGGATTTAGATAGTGGCTGTGGAGACTGGTTGAAAGGTAAAGGTGTTATTGTTATTGTGGGATTTAGATAGTGGCTGTGGAGACTGGTTGAAAGGTAAAGGTGGTATTGTTATTGTGGGATTTAGATAGTGGCTGTGGAGACTGGTTGAAAGGTAAAGGTGGTATTGTTATTGTGGGATTTAGATAGTGGCTGTGGAGACTGGTTGAAAGGTAAAGGTGTTATTGTTATTGTGGGATTTAGATAGTGGCTGTGGAGACTGGTTGAAAGGTAAAGGTGTTATTGTTATTGTGGGATTTAGATAGTGGCTGTGGAGACTGGTTGAAAGGTAAAGGTGTTATTGTTATTGTGGGATTTAGATAGTGGCTGTGGAGACTGGTTGAAAGGTAAAGGTGTTATTGTTATTGTGGGATTTAGATAGTGGCTGTGGAGACTGGTTGAAAGGTAAAGGTGGTATTGTTATTGTGGGATTTAGATAGTGGCTGTGGAGACTGGTTGAAAGGTAAAGGTGTTATTGTTATTGTGGGATTTAGATAGTGGCTGTGGAGACTGGTTGAAAGGTAAAGGTGTTATTGTTATTGTGGGATTTAGATAGTGGCTGTGGAGACTGGTTGAAAGGTAAAGGTGTTATTGTTATTGTGGGATTTAGATAGTGGCTGTGGAGACTGGTTGAAAGGTAAAGGTGTTATTGTTATTGTGGGATTTAGATAGTGGCTGTGGAGACTGGTTGAAAGGTAAAGGTGTTATTGTTGTGGGATTTAGATAGTGGCTGTGGAGACTGGTTGAAAGGTAAAGGTGTTATTGTTATTGTGGGATTTAGATAGTGGCTGTGGAGACTGGTTGAAAGGTAAAGGTGTTATTGTTATTGTGGGATTTAGATAGTGGCTGTGGAGACTGGTTGAAAGGTAAAGGTGTTATTGTTATTGTGGGATTTAGATAGTGGCTGTGGAGACTGGTTGAAAGGTAAAGGTGGTATTGTTATTGTGGGATTTAGATAGTGGCTGTGGAGACTGGTTGAAAGGTAAAGGTGTTATTGTTATTGTGGGATTTAGATAGTGGCTGTGGAGACTGGTTGAAAGGTAAAGGTGGTATTGTTATTGTGGGATTTAGATAGTGGCTGTGGAGACTGGTTGAAAGGTAAAGGTGTTATTGTTATTGTGGGATTTAGATAGTGGCTGTGGAGACTGGTTGAAAGGTAAAGGTGGTGTTATTGTGGGATTTAGATAGTGGCTGTGGAGACTGGTTGAAAGGTAAAGGTGTTATTGTTATTGTGGGATTTAGATAGTGGCTGTGGAGACTGGTTGAAAGGTAAAGGTGTTATTGTTATTGTGGGATTTAGATAGTGGCTGTGGAGACTGGTTGAAAGGTAAAGGTGTTATTGTTATTGTGGGATTTAGATAGTGGCTGTGGAGACTGGTTGAAAGGTAAAGGTGGTATTGTTATTGTGGGATTTAGATAGTGGCTGTGGAGACTGGTTGAAAGGTAAAGGTGTTATTGTTATTGTGGGATTTAGATAGTGGCTGTGGAGACTGGTTGAAAGGTAAAGGTGTTATTGTTATTGTGGGATTTAGATAGTGGCTGTGGAGACTGGTTGAAAGGTAAAGGTGTTATTGTTATTGTGGGATTTAGATAGTGGCTGTGGAGACTGGTTGAAAGGTAAAGGTGTTATTGTTATTGTGGGATTTAGATAGTGGCTGTGGAGACTGGTTGAAAGGTAAAGGTGTTATTGTTATTGTGGGATTTAGATAGTGGCTGTGGAGACTGGTTGAAAGGTAAAGGTGTTATTGTTATTGTGGGATTTAGATAGTGGCTGTGGAGACTGGTTGAAAGGTAAAGGTGGTATTGTTATTGTGGGATTTAGATAGTGGCTGTGGAGACTGGTTGAAAGGTAAAGGTGTTATTGTTATTGTGGGATTTAGATAGTGGCTGTGGAGACTGGTTGAAAGGTAAAGGTGTTATTGTTATTGTGGGATTTAGATAGTGGCTGTGGAGACTGGTTGAAAGGTAAAGGTGTTATTGTTATTGTGGGATTTAGATAGTGGCTGTGGAGACTGGTTGAAAGGTAAAGGTGTTATTGTTATTGTGGGATTTAGATAGTGGCTGTGGAGACTGGTTGAAAGGTAAAGGTGTTATTGTTATTGTGGGATTTAGATAGTGGCTGTGGAGACTGGTTGAAAGGTAAAGGTGGTATTGTTATTGTGGGATTTAGATAGTGGCTGTGGAGACTGGTTGAAAGGTAAAGGTGTTATTGTTATTGTGGGATTTAGATAGTGGCTGTGGAGACTGGTTGAAAGGTAAAGGTGTTATTGTTATTGTGGGATTTAGATAGTGGCTGTGGAGACTGGTTGAAAGGTAAAGGTGTTATTGTTATTGTGGGATTTAGATAGTGGCTGTGGAGACTGGTTGAAAGGTAAAGGTGTTATTGTTATTGTGGGATTTAGATAGTGGCTGTGGAGACTGGTTGAAAGGTAAAGGTATTGTTATTGTGGGATTTAGATAGTGGCTGTGGAGACTGGTTGAAAGGTAAAGGTGGTATTGTTATTGTGGGATTTAGATAGTGGCTGTGGAGACTGGTTGAAAGGTAAAGGTGTTATTGTTATTGTGGGATTTAGATAGTGGCTGTGGAGACTGGTTGAAAGGTAAAGGTGTTATTGTTATTGTGGGATTTAGATAGTGGCTGTGGAGACTGGTTGAAAGGTAAAGGTGTTATTGTTATTGTGGGATTTAGATAGTGGCTGTGGAGACTGGTTGAAAGGTAAAGGTGTTATTGTTATTGTGGGATTTAGATAGTGGCTGTGGAGACTGGTTGAAAGGTAAAGGTGTTATTGTTATTGTGGGATTTAGATAGTGGCTGTGGAGACTGGTTGAAAGGTAAAGGTGTTATTGTTATTGTGGGATTTAGATAGTGGCTGTGGAGACTGGTTGAAAGGTAAAGGTGTTATTGTTATTGTGGGATTTAGATAGTGGCTGTGGAGACTGGTTGAAAGGTAAAGGTGTTATTGTTATTGTGGGATTTAGATAGTGGCTGTGGAGACTGGTTGAAAGGTAAAGGTGTTATTGTTATTGTGGATTTAGATAGTGGCTGTGGAGACTGGTTGAAATGTGATGATGTAATTGTTATTGTGGGATTTAGATAGTGGCTGTGATTCCTAGTTGAAAGATAAAGGAGTAATTGTTATTGTGGAATTTAGATAGTGGCTGTGGAGACTAGTTGAAAGGTAAAGGTGTTATTGTTATTGTGGGATTTAGATAGTGGCTGTGGAGACTGGTTGAAAGGTAAAGGTGTTATTGTTATTGTGGGATTTAGATAGTGGCTGTGGAGACTGGTTGAAAGGTAAAGGTGTTATTGTTATTGTGGGATTTAGATAGTGGCTGTGGAGACTGGTTGAAAGGTAAAGGTGTTATTGTTATTGTGGGATTTAGATAGTGGCTGTGGAGACTGGTTGAAAGGTAAAGGTGTTATTGTTATTGTGGGATTTAGATAGTGGCTGTGGAGACTGGTTGAAAGGTAAAGGTGTTATTGTTATTGTGGGATTTAGATAGTGGCTGTGGAGACTGGTTGAAAGGTAAAGGTGTTATTGTTATTGTGGGATTTAGATAGTGGCTGTGGAGACTGGTTGAAAGGTAAAGGTGTTATTGTTATTGTGGGATTTAGATAGTGGCTGTGGAGACTGGTTGAAAGGTAAAGGTGTTATTGTTATTGTGGGATTTAGATAGTGGCTGTGGAGAAAACAAGGGGGCTTTTTTTTTGGGGGGGGGGTTTTTTTTTT